>NW_019396157.1:106039-221918 GCF_000591075.1 Eurytemora carolleeae
GGGGGGGGGGGGAACTTGATTTGATTTCGTCATTTTAATTTATTTAAATAATTCATGTAATTTATATATTAAATGTTTTATCTGTAATGAAATATGTAACTTATGTGATTTATGTAATATAAATAATTTATGTAATGTACGAAATTTATGTATTTATGGAATTCATGTAATTTTTGTAATACATGTAGTACTAAACCTTTGAAAAGAAAAAAATCTTGATTTTTGAAGAAGAAAAAAAATTATAAATTTTTGGAGAAAAAACTTACGAATTTTTACCTCATGTTACCCAGAGAGGGTACTCAAGGGCTTCCTCGTTTTTGAAAAAAGGAACATTTGTTTTATTAGAGACCACTGCACTGATATGTAGACAACTTTGAAACGTGTTCATCAAAAGTAAAAAGAGTAAAAATATATTAAAATCTAGGCGATATTCCTGATTCAATGAGTAGAATGAAGAGTAAAAATGACACTTCTATAGTCTCTAAAGTATTCAAGAAATCTAAATAAATTTGCTAAAAATATAAAATCCCTGTTTGAACAATTTAATGTTTTAAATTAAAAGGGAAAGGGTCGGGCCTGGAAACGTCTGTATTCATCGAATGTTTGTTTGGTTGAATTAAGTTTTTTAGGTCATTTTTACAATTTGAACACATCGCTAGGATTTTGGTTTCAACATCAGCGTAGAGTATCCACTGTCCACTACAAATGTAGATAGCTTCCATTCAAATTTTAGTAAATTCCAGAATATATTTTAACAAAGGAACAATTACCTCAAACTATAATTATATAAGCTCTAAATATTTGTAGCCTGACGGTGTAAACCTTCGAAATTTCAAACTTTTAATTTATTGTTTATTTGATTTTGCAGAATAATAGTTTAAAACATCAAAGCGTTAAAGCTTTTACATAATACAGTTTTGCAATATTATTTGTTGTATAGTGCCATTTAAAAGTCCCAAAAACCTTTCTAGAAATTGGCTTAAATGGAGAGGTTATTTAACATATTTGAACACAAAGTGCAGTATTGAATAGAAACAATCTTTAAGATTCATTTGCTCCCAGTGAGACAGTTTTACGGTATGCAATTCTTAAATCAGAGCGTAAAGTCGTTTATAATATAACACCAGTTGTTTCAGTCAGCAAAAAAACGTTGTTTTTACAATTCTTAAATAACATGGACAAAACAAGTAACAAATACTATTCTACAAACTGCAAGTTTCGTGTATGCAAACAGGTTGAAAACAGTAATGAACTTCTATCATCGGAAATAAGTTATGCAAATTCATTTAAAATCTCGCAGGTTTATGCAAATTCTTTCAGCCATGGTCGCTAGTTGGAGGAGTTGGAGGTTTTCTTTATTTTAAAAGTGAAGACGACATTTTAAAGAAATCTGCGAAAAAAAATATAACAACAGCAAAGGTAATATGATAATGAAATTATCAATACTATAGGTTGTACTGTGGCTTTTAACGATAATTCCTTTAAAGAAATAAGTTCCTGAACAGCAAATTTTAGTTTATACATTTTTTTAACATGTTTTCTCCGGGTTATTAAGTAATTGTAAAAAACTTTTCTTCTGCTGGCTGAAATATAACAAACGACTTTATGCTCATATTTAGAAATTGTTCACCGTAAACATGTCTCATTGGTATGAAATGAAACGTAAAACTTTTTTCTGAAAAACTGCACTTTCAGCTCAAATCTGTTCTAATCCTAGTGCCAAACTCTAGTATAATTAGCAATATTTGCAAAAGTGCAAAATCAAATCAATCAAATAAAATCAAATTAATGTGGACAAGGCGAAACCAAAAATCTAATATTAACTGCACGACATTACAAGCAATCGATACGAATCACGTTGAATCAAACTGCAATAATTATTATCAAAAGCCAAGTTTAGAATTGGACCTCTTCTGGGTGGGCCAAACCTTTCAATAATCAATAAAATGAAATTAACCCTATTCAGCCTGAAATCTTCTCTTTTACCCAAAAATATCGGCGTCTGTGCAAAAATCTGCAGTTCTACAATTGTTCGCAAAACATTTCAACGCTTCCCGAATAGCTATAAAATGTCTAAATCCAATGACCGGAAGTAGGTATATATATAGATTTTGTCTTATAAGGTAAAATAAGGTATTTGGCAGCCTGGCTGAGTGCTCAGGCAGTAGGTTTAAAAGCCCCGCTTTGAACCAAAAGTGAGGGGCATATGTGTTAATTAGAAAAGTCAAAAAATTAAACACCCTCATCAGACCAATACTATAATTTGAATTATCTTCAAAAAACTTTGGGGGGGGGGGGACCCCCCCCTGACGTTGAAATGGGGTTAAAGAAAGAACTAAAATAAATGAATAGAAGTTAGAAAAATATGAAATAGAAGATAGAAGATAAAAGACAGAAGTTGAAATATATTTAAGATATATATATATAAGATTCATATAATATACAGTGAAACCTTTAATAACGAATACATCGGAAGAATTTATCAAATGTCGTCTTGTTAATTTTTCAATGAGTTTTAGATTTCAGTATTTGCGAAAATAAATAAATAGCCATGAATATGCCGTATGCGGGAACAGTTTTAAAGAGTTCCATATAATCATTTAATTAAAAAACTAAATATCTACATCATTCCATTATCAGAAAGTAATGAATACGACATTTGATGAATTCTTTCGATGTATTCGTTATTAAGGGTTTCACTGTATGATAAAGATATTTAAGCTATATTTTTTAGACATGAAAATATAGTACGAAAGTATTCGACTGCATAGATATAAATAATAGATAGCAAGGTATGATGAAGAAAGTTAAGATATAGGAAGAAAAAAGTTAGAAGAAAAATCAAAAAAAAATCGAAGCATTATAGAAAAAAAAGAATGAAATTGGAATATATGACAATTTGGACTGAAAATAAAAGATCCTTAAGTCAAAAGAAAACAACACATTGATGGATTTTAGAAGAAAGAAGATAGCAGATGATTGTAGAGATCGTCGAATATAATATCTTTCAGACTCGGGGGTGGGATGTTAACGTTTTCATTTTTTTTTAAAAACGAAAACGAAGCAATCGTTTTGCAAAAAAGTTTGTTTTTAAAAACGATAGTTTTTTAAAACAATCGATTTTCAAAAGGATGTTTTTGTAAAGCTAGTCGTTTCGTTGACGATCATTATTTACGTCCTTTCGTTACCGAAGTTATTCTTTATTAACATTTTTTTAAAGAAAGATCGTTTTTTAAAAAACAATATCTTACATAAAAACGTTCGTTTTTTTTAGAAAACAAAACAATTTTTGAAAACGATCGAAAAAAGAAACAAAAAAAGATTGTTTAACGATCGTTTTTTGTTTGACAATCCTACATGGGGGTTGATTCCTCAATATATATATGATTTATTTTGTAATTTGTCCGCCGGCGTACGGCTTTTTATTCCTTTCTCTACTAATCTTAAAGAAAGTCACTGAATGTGTACCTTTAGCGCCGCGCAGAATTGAGCGGAGAATTTGTGAACTAGACTGCTGCGTTCCTGACACAAAGAAACAGGATTGCAGGACCTGACTATGCTACTAGGAGAGCAAAACAACATGAGAGTCTCACAAATTCCACAAACTCTCCTCTCTCCACCAGGGTTGGCCATATTTTTGTGAAAATAAAATATTAATATAACTTTTATTTGTTAAATAGATTACTGAAAAAAACATATGTTACAAGTTATTTCAAAAAAAATGTACGTAATAATAGCATTATTCCATTTTGAGAAAATCATTTTTACGTGTATTTTCCTGTAATTTGAAAATCTTCTGGGATATTATTTCATGGTTAAAATTCAAGCCTTTAAATTTAAAGGCTTGAATTTAATTTCAAACAAACTAAATTAAGCAATAATCCCGGCAAAAATATAATGATCCGTATTATAACACAAGGCAGTTGCATAAATAGATATTCTTTCTGGGTAGTGGGTAACCCTGGCTTATATCGTCTGTAATATCTACCTCCCTTGTTGTTCCTACATCCTGGTATACAATACACCAAATATGATGTTGTAGAGTGGATTTGGATGCTTTAAGGAAATGAGGAGGAAAAAACAAATTAATCAGAAATGAATAAATAAATAATGATATTGTGATGTTGCGGAATGGAATTAATTTCATAAAATTATGCATGTATTTATCATTCATAAATTTTAAATTAATTACATAAAAACGTACATTTGCTAAAACTAAAAAAGTTTCATTAAAAAAGCTTTAATCAATACTGTCTTCAATGGAAATATTTGATATCATAATTTATAATACAATATGCATTAATCCTATGAAAATATAGATAATTTTTCAGAAACATTTCCATCTATATTTTTCATCCCTTAAATATTAAGCGGGATTGCCTGATTTTGTGCCCCTCCCCCCTCTCTTAAGAAAATTAAATAAATAATCTGGATCGCTGGAAAAGATCGTTGTATATGATTTTTTCGTGTGTAGTGGCTGGGGTCAACTCTCAAGGAATTATGATTTCAAAGGAATTGAGCTTTTGCCACACACAAACTTTGATTATCTAAAATCAAAATCTTTGCAATCCTAGACCTAAGATATTTTAAACTATAAATACTGTTAAATAAAATAATCGAAGTTTGAAATCTCATAGGATTTCCCCATCTGGTTGCAAATATATAGTCATTCGAAAATTTGATTTTGTGGTAAAGAATCAATTCCTTTGCTTAATGTTATCGGGAACTGGAAAAGGAATATTTGTTTTTATGAGATTGAGAATGTGTTTTTAAACTAAGGATGTCAAACTTAAGGATATTTAGGTATTTGTACAAGAGAGAAAGAAGAACTAAAACAGGATAAATGTGAAAAGAAGAAGGTTTTTCTAATAACTGTTTTTTTAATCTTAAAATTAATGCTGTTTGGTTTTTGTGAATAATGCTAAATGCTAGCATTCGTCAGATATAGTTTGAATACAGAGTCTCAGACGAGAGGAAAAAGGCCAGCCACAACAATTTCTCGTCCGAGCCACCTCGAATCCAATTTTTGAAGATAAAACTATGTTTTTTAAATCTGGCTACGATAGGTCATAAAATATGGATAGACGAAAGTACTGCAATGATTTCATGATGTTGGAATCTTCAAACTCATGAGAATGATGTCAAACTTTATTTGGGTTAAACTTAAATATCTTCTGCCTCTGTAATTGCTAGCCTTTGCAATATAAAATAAATAGCAACATTTTTTTCCTTACCTCTGTCATTTTCCCCTTGGAACCAGCCGGAAATGTTGAAAATTTGTTTCGGTTAACCCTATTCCGGCTGGGGGACCCCCCCCCCCTGTATTTTTATTGTTTTCTTTGTGTAGACTTTTATCACAAGAAAACCATTTATGATTATGATCAAATAAAATAATTAATCTTTGAAATTTGTGGATTAAACGATTCTTTTAACTAATGTGGATTCTATAAAAAGAGATATATTTGATTTTTGGTCGGTTAAGCCTTAAATGGTAAATAAAAAATAATTTGAGCAAGTGGAGATGAAAAATAATTGCGGGCAGAGACAGAATGGCAGAAGTCATTGATCGGGGTGTCCGCCAGGTGGCCATACTAGACTTATTTCATAATTAATTGTGACATTAATTATTGTGTTTAAGTTTAAGTTATACATGCTCATTCGTTGTAATTAATCTTTTGCGGACAAATTTAAATTTTATTCACTAAAGTTTAGAAATGTTCTGAAAATGAAAGCTTATAATATTTAGCTTGAATTAAATTTTAACTAGCATGTCATGTATCATGTATTTACATGTATTTTTAATATCGAATTTAATTGAGTAAAGTTTAAGATTTTAATAAATTGTCTGTCTAATATGTAAAACGAGTAATTTACATCAATATATTTAATTAGATAATAGATCCAGTTTCATCCTAGATAATGGAAAATGGAGTTTATTTCTGGATTTTTACATATCCACTAATATAATTGTTTTATGTGATGTTGATTTGTGTTATTTTTCTTCTGATAGAATGGAGTTTTCAAGTTGACTCCAGAAGTAGCGATTACTGGAGCGATGATTACTTAGGAGGTAATAGTTTGAAACGTTAAACATACAGTGCTGTTTTGAAAGAACTGGAATAAAGAAAAGTTTACCATACCCAACCATATGCATTAAAAAAATAATTTTTACAAAAAATCATTTAAATTTCTTTTCATTAAAATCCACAAAATTTTACGGTGATAGTGTCAAAAATGAGAGAGCTAGGACAAAAAAAAACTACAGGGGGACGAAAAACGCCCCCTGTTTAGGGGTAGTAAAAAAATCATTTAATCGTTATTAACATTATCACTACAAATTTTCTGATTAGTGTATGCTCTATCGCGGGCAGCATGCTGTTGAAATCTTTGTAAAACAATGGACGAACGAAATGGATTGTTCAGAGAGATGAAAAAATGATGATTTTTTAAAAACGAACAAAAAGAACAAAAACAAAGGATTTTAAATTGTTTAAAAAACGATAGTTTGCTGACTGAAATAACGATATTTTGGAACAAACTTTTAAAAAAACTATATTTTTTTTCTAAACAAACGATTTAAATTGAACGAACAATTCTACTGAACTATCGAACAAAATAGATGGGAAATAAACAATAATTTTAAGAACAAACGAAATCAATTCTTTTTGGAACAGTTGAAAAAAACTAACGTAATGGGTCATTCACGAATGACGAACAAACGAAATAAAAAAAGTTGAAAGTGCCCATTTCTAGTTATATCAAACCACCACTTAACTTAATTCTGCATGTATTCATGTATTTAACTTTTTATTATGTCTAAACATTACCAAAAAGTTAAAAAGCTTTTAGACCTTGAACAGTTCATCCTAAAAGCATGTAAAGATAGGTAGGAACGCGAATTCTGCGGCTCAGACTGTAAATGTGAAAATTGCAATTTGCTATCCTACCCTCGATGTGATTGAGAATACATGTTGTTCTTTTATTGTTGATAAACAACAATCTATTTACAGGGAACTTAATATCTTCATATTTTATTTTAGTTTATCTGAAATAAAAGAAAAAGGGTAAAAAAAGGTCTTGTCATTTTCTTTTTCCTCTCCTTTTTACCCCTTCCATATTTCAGTAAATCATGGAAACACTACAGTGAAACCCTTAATAACGAATACATCGGAAGAATTTATCAAATGTCGTCTTGACAATTTTTTCAAAGAGTTTTATTCTATATTACGTAAATTTCAGTATTTGCGATAATAATTAAATAGCCATGAATATGCGGGAACAGTTTTAAAGAGTTCCATATAATTATTCAATTAAGAAACTAAATATCTGCAACATTCCATTATCAGAAAGTGAAGAATACGACATTTAATGAATTCTTTCGATGTATTCTTTATTAAGGGTTTCACTGTACAGTAGGTTAACGTCAACAGCTTCTAAAAGCTTATGTTTGTCCTGCACAGAGTTATAAGAGATACATATATATAGTGATGATTTGATTCAAATAATAGAATGTTCAGCTGTATTTCTAATAACAAAGAAGCAAAATTATTCCGGTTCTTTTAGATTAGCACTGTTGGTTTGGTATCTCATATAATCCAGATTTAGTAAAGTATCTTGTTTTCTTAATAACAAGTTTAATTTCAGAAGCGCATTTCTGTCTCATGTCTGGCCTTTTAATGTAGAAACTAAAATGCTCTCTTATAGTTCAATTCAACTACAAATTCATTGTAATGTTGTTGACGGAAAACAGCAACACGCTAGACAAATCAGGATAATAGGCATATCTAGATAAAAACTGCATGAAAGAAGACCTGATTGTCAAACTAACCTCTAACAAAGACGACCATGATGTAAGTCAGACATTTGCTTCTGAAAACATTACAAATTAAAATTTCACTAGATTCACTGTCATGGATTTTATACAAATGGATTTGAGCTGTTGCGAATATATATCTATGCAAGCCTTTTTATACAAAGACATTAAAGTAATATAAATGAAACAAAAGTAAAACATTTTTAGAAAATATTTTTTGAAATTTTGACGTGAGAAAAATGTTTCGTTAGGTCAAATTTGTAGGTCAAAAATTTGGATATAATTGATTTATTCTGTTTCAAAGTTTCCGATAGACATAAACCATCAAATCGAAAACAGACAAAATCTTGTTTACATGAGAACTCTTGTTATTTTAGGGAGGATGTGCCAGTGTGTCTGGAGACTTTAGTGATTCTCAGGTCAGTTTTAGATAGTTCTTCAGTAATATCTTAGTGTGCCCTTGGCCCTCAGTGGCCAATAATGAGAAAAAATAATTTTCATATTTTTTTGCAACTAAACCAATCGGTAATCCAAACTAAGGTATTTATATAGGTCTTTGATCAATGCAAACAGAAACTGGCTACAGAATTAGGAAAAAAATGTAGAATGATAAAAGAGGTGACATATTTACAAATCAATTAAAAATGATCAAATAATTGGCAATTTTTCCAAGAGAGAATAAGAAGCCAATTATTTTAAATTTATTTTTAATACTCTGTTTAATTTCTCCACATTTCTGCACTACGTATAGTTAGTTTTCTGTAGAGATGGACGCTTTTCGTTATTTTATTAAAAAATTCATATTTTATTTTCCATTCCTTTCATTCTTTGTCTCACTAAACGATTATTCAGAATTAAACATCTTTCAAGTAAAATATTTCTAAAATATTTTTTTTTGAAAAAAAACTATCGTTTTTTAAAAGTTTGTTTAATAAAACCGTTCGTTTATTTGAAACTATCGTTTCTTTTATTCTGTACACAAAAAACGAGTAGTTTTTTAAGTATCGAATTTGGATTTTCTTTGGTAAGTTATAAGAAACGATAGTTTTTTAATTTCGCTGAAAAATCCAAATCGTTCGTCCATTGTTCGTTTTTTTTCGTTCACTATTATATTAGTTCGTTCTCAACAATGTTGCGTTTACAAAAAAAGATGCACATCTCTAGTTTCTGTAATTAAGAAAAATGAAGATACAACTACTTCTGACAGTAATTTTGTGTTTGTAAACAAGGCAGGAGAACTGTTGTACTGCAAGAGTGAGAAAATGACCACCTGTTGTTTTTATAAACACACATGTGTTAAATCTGGATTTGAGAGGGAGGATATGGCAGTTGTAGAATTAAAAAGTTTTATAAAAAATCAGGTTATTTTTTGTACTGATGATAATGAGTAATGATTAAGATTTAAATGCATAATCAGAAAGAGCCAAAAAAAATTTAACAATTTATTTTTTTGATTAAAACTTTTTTTTAACAAAATTCAAAAAAGAGTAGTGATTTTTTTTCTGCGACTGTCGTAAAGACCCGGCATTAATTTACAATTAATCAGATGACTTTTCAATCTAATTTTTTAAATATGATTAATGANATATAACAAAATGTTATTTTAAAAAGAGGTCAACGAAATTAGACAAAATGCTAAATATACCATGGAATAATATAACAAAATGTTATTTTAGATTAGACAAAATGGAATAATTTAAGAAAATGTTTCTGATTTTATGATTGATCCTGTCTTTTTCTCTTAATTAAGGTTATGATGCCAGTATTTGCCAATCTGATTGCAAGAATTATGAAAACTCCGAGTTTGCCAAGCAGTGCGATAAGAAAGGAGGATTCTTTAAATGCTGTGTTAGGACAGTTTGATAAAAAAGTTTTAGAAAAGTATGCAATATTTTTTTTAATTAAAAAAGATTTTTAAAACATATTTTATGCTCTTTTTTACTGACTGTAACACAGACGAGATCATGCATTTTGTCATGAATGCAGATTTTGCTGTACTTTACTGATGTGTACTGTAAAGGAAGGCGAAAAAGGTATCGCTGGGGTCAAAGGCTTTTAAAAAATATAATTTGTTACAATTTGCACATTTTTTTGCACAATTTTTGCTTAATAATCAGATTTGCAAATTTGCAATTATTTTTGCAGATTATTGAAGAAGAGCCCAAGGGCTTTTCAAAAATGTATCAAATGTTATAGATTTGTATCACAATAAGAAAATAGAGTGGGGTGGGGGCCGGGGGGGTTAAACATCAAAATTTGTAGCTAATAAAATTTATGTTTAAAAATTGGGTTAATGTTAATTGAAATGTTTGTAGTAAAAGCAATATTCTGTCTTGTCTAGATAAAACAATTATTATGACAGGTGTTCATACTTTTTTTTCTTCCATCAATCCTGAAAACCAGACTGTGAATGTATCCAATGATCCTGGGCTAGGACAGGCAAAAGAACTTTTCTTTCTGCTGAGTGCAAAAGAAGGGGATTACAGGTAATAATAACAGTTGATACAGGGGTTGAAATGGGGCTTTCTGATTTTTCATTTTGTTTGAATTTATCATTCATGAACCACCCATTTTGGTTTTTTTTTTCTTCAAAAAAAGCGCTCGTGCATTATAAGCAATCGTTTTTCAAGTTAGTTTGAACAATTTAAAATTTTTTTTCTTTTTTCTTTTTTTTAATAAATGATGATTTTTTTCCTTTCTCTGAATGATCCAAGTCGTTCGTCAATCATTCGTTTTTTTCTGAACAATATCTAACTGTAAACAACAAATTTTGATCGTTTTACAACATTTGTTCTTTCTCAAAAATGATGTCCATCTCTACTAAGCTGTCCAACACATTAAATTTAAAAGCATTTCGGTTACTTAAAGAGACCGTTCACTTATTTGGGTAATTTGACGTTAAACTAAATAACTTATTAGCTATTCATTGGTATTAGTCTTACTTTTCAAAGACAACTCACCCCGGACTAACCAGAGTTAGAGGCATTCGGTTTCTTCTATTTAAAATTATACGCGTTTTGGTTTATATTTTAACAATATTTAAACTTACGAATTTGTTTGTTTAATACTTTTATTCAAAACGTATTTAAAAAAGTATTTAAAAAGAAGGCTAAAAAGTTGTGATTAATAGGAGAAATTGGAATCGAAAGTCATAGCTTTCTGGAATATTGTCAGATCCATTAAATCCACGTGAACTGTGGCCTGAGAAAAAGCCAATTTATCATTCAGAATTCCAGCGCAAAGGTTTGATACATTTGCATTCACACTAATTGATGTTTTTGTCATAGTCATTAATTTTCTGAAATTTTTAAATAATAAATTAAATGGCTGTATCTAATAATTAACCGTAGATATCTTAAATTTTTTTAAAAATTACTTTAAAATTGTATGTTTTCAAAATATAACTTATTTTGAACATTTGACGGGTTGATTTGCTTTCCTTACTTCCCAAAAATCCCTGTGATTAACTGAAGAGTTGGAATCTAGGAACCGGTTTATCTGAGAAGAAAGTCGTCTTTGTATAAACATGTTAATATGTTAAATCATGTTTGAACACAAAAAACGTTAATTTCTTGCTAATACTAAAATCAAAAGTTTTTCATATTTTATTATATAATGGCTGAAACATGATTTCATTGAAATATGATAATTTTAGATGTATTGGGCTGTTGTTACTGAAAAACTTTTAAGTAGTATCTACGCAAAGGTATCAAACCTTACCGCTGGAATTCTAAACGATAAATCGTCTTTTTCTCTGGTCATAGATATTAGATATCTTTGAAAAGTAAGACGAGCGGGGGACTCTGGTGGCTCTGGTCCACGTATACTTTCCTCTTAGTGCACTAAATGAACAGCAAACTAATTTGTTTATGTTTTTCACTCTTATGAGTTTAAAATTAGAAAAGTGTGAAAACTCTGATTTACAGGTCTACGGTGGGGCACTGCCCCTCTTGCCTTCCCCTTTATACGCCCTTGAATTTGTTTTCGTTTTTTTCAATAAACAAGTTAATTTTCCTGTTTGACAATATTGGTAACAAAGAACATGAGTCTCTGCGCTAACCCTGGTTTTGTAATCTCTATATCTTTGCAACCCAATGTCGTAGTCCTTGCATATTTCAAACTGTGAATTCTGTTAGATCAAATAATTTAAGTTTAAAATATTAAAGGTCTACACCGTCAGGTTGCAGAGAAATAGGAATTGGAAAATTTGAGTTTTGTTTTTTATTTACAAAAATGTTCGTTGCTGAACACCAGATGCAAAACAACGCAAAAAATTATATTCCAGGTGTTTGAATCCGGACAGTGATAAAGACCCAACTAAGTGGAAAATATATGATCCAGTATTATTAGCAAATGCAACAACCAAGGAATGATTTTTAAGGAACACATTTGAGTTCATTGATTTTGTTTTTAACATATATAAAAGTATATTTAAAAGACGTGTTTCACGTTTTTTTAAAATTATAACTTAAATATCATGCTAGGATGAACTAAATAAGGTTTGTATCTTCCCTTTAATATAGGCTGGATCCAAAGAGTTGGTTTGGTTAAGAAAAAGATATCCTGTATCTTTAAAGAAAATTATTTTCATTTTAAAAAACAGGAAAGCGGTCTCTGGCCTTTATTACAGCTGTATTCGACTGTGCGTGAAGTGGGTCAAGTTTTTCGAGGTCTTCATGAGGATCCTCTTCCACGTGGTGACGAAGATTTTTTTCAGTGACTGAATTTTGTATAGTCGAGGTTTGACGTATTCAAGTGTGTCACCGAGAATAGCCTACAGATTGTTGACTAGAAACTGGTGAAGACTGTTTGTTGGCTATAATACCATTGGTACAGAAGTGACGTTTTTTTTTCTGAAAGAAGCCTCTGTGTTCTTAGGGCAGAGTGAAGACAAACTCCGTTCTGCTAAAAAATGAACTGAGACATGTCTGAAACAGGTTCAAGATTAAATTTGAAACTTCTAAATGCATTTTTTTCATTATTAAAAACATTTGTCTTGTCAAAACTGCTTTCATGTAAGAGGCCTGTAAGACCAGAAAAGATCATGCACTCAAACTCTTTCTAAGGGTGGAAATTTGGATTAAACATAATGGAACATCACAAACAACTTATGGCTTCAAATAACATAGCTTTTGAGGGATTGAAGGATTGAACAGTTCAAAAAGGATATCTGTCAGAAAAAACTTGATTTGAGTCCTCGGGGGTCTGGTGAAGCAATCTTTTTCAGAAACACTTATGGCCTTCAACAATCAACATGTTTATGGGCCAAAAACGGAATTGATATGGCTATTGTAGTATTTAAAGCATGGTTACTCATACTAAACTACACACCTCTTTCTCTTAGTCATAGCAGAATATAGAACCTAGAGATTGAGTTCACCCAGAAACCTTGATTAGGATAGACGTTAATCCAACCAAGGCCTAGGGACCTGCACTTTTAGACTGATATCGCACTAATATATCTTCAACATGCCAGTCAGAGAAAAAATGAGGACACCAGCCTCATTCCCATTATTATGCAATCATCAGGTTCATCAGCATCACCAAGAGGTTTGTCTCTGCTTGTTTCTGGTACTGATCCGATAGCAACCATACCAGCTAGTCCAACTACAGACTAGGATATATCAGATGGTGCTCTATATTCTCCAGCTGGTTCTATGAACAGAGCTACTGGAGATTTAGGAGATTTAGAAAAGCTAGGATATCCAGGGCACACAGGAGAACTAGTTTATCCAGGACACACAGGAGAAATTGGATATCCAGGGCACACAGAAGAACTAGTATATCCAGGGCACACAGGAGAAATTGAATGGTGCTCTATATTCTCCAGCTGGTTCTATGAACAGAGCTACTGGAGATTTAGGAGATTTAGAAAAGCTAGGATATCCAGGGCACACAGGAGAAATTGGATATCCAGGGCACACAGGATAACCAGGATATCCAGGGCACACAGGATACCCAGGATATCCAGGGCACACAGGAGAAATAGGATATCCAGGGCACACAGAAGAACTAGGATATACATGACATACAGGAGAACTAGGATATCCAGGACACACAGGAGAACTAGGATATCCAGGACAAATAGGAGAACTAGGATATCCAGGACACACAGGAGAACTAGGATATCCAGGATACACAGGAGAACTAGGATATCCAGGACACACAGGAGAACTAGGATATCCAGGACACACAGAAGAACTAGGATATCCAGGACACACAGGAGAACTAAGATATCCAGGACACACAGGAGAACTAGGATATACAGGACACACAGGAGAACTAGGATATACAGGACACACAGGAAGAGTAGGATAATCTAGGATAAAGGGGAGGACTAGGATATCTAGAATTTAGAGGATAACTGGTATAACCAGAATACAGTGGAGAACTGGTATATCCAGAATACAGAGGAGAACTGGTATATCCAGAATACAGAGGAGAACTGGTATATCCAGAATACAGAGGAAAACTGGTATATCCAGGATACAGAGGAGAACTGGTATATTCAGGATAAAGTAGCAAGAACAAGATAATCTTGAGACAGAAGACACTGTTCTTTAAAGACAGCTCTTCACAGATCTGTTGTATAGAAGCAGCAGAAGAACAAGATAACCTTAAAACAGGAGAGGCTGCTCTATGCAGACAGCTCTTCACAGATCTGTTGTAGAAGCAGTTGAGGAACTAGAGATCTTGATGCAGGAGACGCTACCCTCTATAGAAAGCTCTTTACAGCCCTGTTGGAAGTACTGCAAAGTCCTTTATGTTTGACATTTTTTTTAATAAATTCTGGGTTTTGATGGGTTTACAATACTTTTATCTACAATTTTATAAAAGTTGAAAAGTCAACTTGTGTATTAACACTTGCAAATTCTTGAAAAATCCTCAGAATCAATAATAAACCCATGTGCTATGCCCTCATATATCATTAAATCTCTGGGAGCTCAGATAAAATTTTATCTTCCTGAGTAGAAAAATTGGCATCATCCTACAATCCTACTTTATTGATATCTGGACTCCTTCTCGAACATTGTTTAATCTTCTATTTGTCTGTTTTTCTGGAAATAAAAAATAAAAAAATATTTTAGGTTCCCTCATATACTTTTAAAATGAATGATAATGTTGTAAATCCTGAATTAATTAAACAATTGACTGGAGATGACTATGAGAAGAATTGGAAGAAATATTACGGAGTTGATTTTGTGAGCAGGGGAGAAGACCTTGGGGAGGTAGAAAATCTTTGAAAACTTTTTTAAATCTAGCTTTTTTGAAGCATGATTATATCTTCACATTATTTTTAGGTTGTATTAGATTGCTATAAGGCTCAAAAAAGTGACTTTGCCAAAAATTGCAGAAAAAACAAAGGATTATTCAAATGCTGTGCATCTGGGTAAAATGAAAATATCTTGGTAATTTTTTGGACTATAGCATAAAAATTACAATCTATTTAGTTCGTCCTTTGATACTTTTCAACATCTCCGAAAAGCTGGAAACCTTTCAACAAGGTAATATCTTTTTTAAGTTGCATAGAAGCAAGGAAACTGGAATCCTAAATTACCTGACTTCTAATTGACTGATTTCAATCAACTGCCCAATTTTTTACCCTAACTCAAAGTTGTACTTATTATTTTAAGTAGTGAAATTTTCCAGCTTGACTTTACAAAGGGGCAAAACACCCACATACAGAAAAGAAAATTATGAAAATTTTACAATTTTAGTGCTTATGACAAATTATGCCCAAACAAGCTATCGTGTAGAATCTCTATATCACATCACTTATGTTCTTCATTGGTAAGACATATTTAAGATTTACAGCTAGAGATGGGCAGGTTCGACTTTTTTCATTTCATTCGTTCATTGTTTGATAATGACCCATTTTGTTCTTTTTTTTCAATTGTTCAAATAATTTAATTTAGTTCGTTCCCATAATTATCATTAATTTTCCATCTATTTTGTTCGTTTTTTCACTGAACAATCATTTAGTAAAATCAATCGTTCAGTAAAAACGTTGGTTCAGTAAAATCGTTCGTCCATGAAAATAGTTTGTTCATTAAAAAAAGATCGGGTTGACATTTTTTTTCGTTTTTTAAAAAGTCTGTTCCAAAAAATAGTTCGTAAAAAACGATAGTAATTTCCAAATCTGTTGAAAAAATTGTTCATTCAGGAAAAAAACGACTTCGTTCGAACGATTTTAAATTGTTAATTTTTATTCGTGCGTTTTAAAAAAACTATCATTTTTTCATTTTCTGAACGATCTGAATTATGTTTGTCAACAATGTTCTTTATGTACAGCAATAATACTAACGTAGAAGATATATAGGGTGAGTGGTGACCCAAAAAAGAACAGGTATCAGAATTTTTTAAGCCCCTTTTTAATCTAAACAGGCTGGGTGGGCTGTTTGGCACCTCCCTCTCTATTGTTGATTTGCCCTAGCACTCTATTTTGACACTATCACCATCAAATTTTATTACTTTTAAAAAATAGAAATTTAAAGGATTTTGTTTTTTTTTATGCAAAGGGTAGGGTACAGGGTGGTAAAAAGTCCGGTCTGTGTAAAAAAAAACTAAAAAGCCCATAACTTTTTTTTGTATAAAGCTACAGATTTTATAACTATGTTTTTGAAAAGCCCTTAAAAAATGGTTGTAGAAACATGTGTCACACTTTGATATTTGTTTAAAAAAACAAAAACATTTTTTTTACCTTTTTTTTGCGTTTTTTTCCACCCTCCCTATCACCCAAACTACAAAAGTTATCGATCTATTTTTTTCAATGAGCTGGCCTTGAAAAATCGGGCTAAGAACATGCATTTCAACCCTATACCTATTCTCTAAGGCTTTTTTCTAGGCCCCCCCCTATGTCTATGCATAGATTCAGACCCTTTATAGGATTAATCCTTTGAAATTACTCCAAAATGTGCCTTAACATAAATAGTTTTTAATTTTAGAAGGAGTTATATAAGTAAGTTGTTGTCGTCCGATCCTTCCATTTGGTGTAAAACTATGTCGAATATTTGAAAAGTTTTTTGTTAACTTTAGCTTACCAATATTGCTTGAGAAACAAAAAAATTGATTATCATCTATCTGAACCCCTGAGATGCTTCTTCTGGGTTTTCTGAAATCCAAGGTGCATATGTAGTTCTACAACCAGAACTCTATGAAGGGAAACCTTAAAAAATATTGGTTGCAGAAATCCCAGTCCAATGATTGGAACAGCTTTAATGAGTCTTGGAAAATAGAAATAGGTGATTTTTTGCATGGCATCAAATTGGGGCCTCTGTAAGAAATAGTTTAAAATAGACACAGCTTTGCGCCAAATAACTAAATGTTAAAACACCCTTTTCCAAAATTTATAACTAAATGTTAGGATTATATTGTGGATTTAAAACGCTAATCCATGTTTTTTTATGGGTCACCCTTTACCGTCTTTTTTGTAATTAAAATTAAGAATTTGACCAAATAGTTCTAAATTTAGGACCCATTTACCAATTTGGTTCATTTAGAGTTTAAAACACCAATAGGTAATTAACTTAACTAACATTTTTTTTATCTTCTTCTGGTTATTATCATATGTAACTATAAACATTGTCAAGCAACCAAACTCAGTAATTTTATTGAAACCGCAATTAGTTTTTGCTTTCATCACAAATAATGACATCAATATTTGAAAAAAAATCTCTATACATTTTAAGAATCTAAATATGTCCCTAAGAAAAAAAACTTTTTATCTAGCAATCTAAAAGCTTATACTCTTTAAGTTATTTATGTAAACTTTGATATATATATAAGTGCGACTTCCCAAGTGGCAACTTCCAAAAAGTGCGACTTCCCAAGCAGCAACTTCCCAGAGGTTAGGGTAGGCCTTCTGAGGCGCCGCAGTCTGCAAAGGGGGCCCAAACGCTGCAGTTAGGATGGACAAGAGGGCCATGCCCTGAGGTTAGAATATGCAAGGGGGCATACAGCAAAGGCATACATTGGGAAGTTGCCGTTTAGGAAATTGCATATTTGGGAAGTTACCAGTTGGGAAAATACCCATGGGATGGTGCCGCTTGTGAAAGTACCATAATATCTAAAAATAGAAGGAGACTTCTCTGGTATTCTTATTCCTAATGCTGAGGCAAATGTGGGAATAGCATCAAACACAACTTATTTGGTAATATTTTTATGAAACTATAATTTTGTAATTCATCACTTATGGGCACTTCTTGGTTTTCATAATATACATTTATTAACATGTGTATTAACACCTAAAGGCAGGTACTGCTTTAGATAATTTATCCTGTATATTATCTTTTTAAAGCTAAATCTGATTATTTCTAAATCACATTTTATAATTTGTAAATTAAAACTTAGACTTTACTCAAATATATAATTCTGGACCTTCAAGAAATGCCATGACGTGTCTTCAGAAGTGTATTTGTTTCATAACAGAGGCAAAACATGGAATTTAAAATTTTCCCAAACAACACTCAAGCTCAAAAAATAGTAAAGAATTTCTTATGAAAAAAGAACTATTAAAATTAAGGATATCAGACCTTCAGCAACGGAATGTGTAAGAATGGATACATGTTTGGTGAGCTAAACAAATTTCTTGTTCAATATTTAAGAATTCATGAGGTATAAACAAAAACAAAAAAGTATGCGGAGTTTATAAAAAAAATCGTGGAATTTTTTAATTTATTGAAAATCGCATTTTTTTGGAAGCAAATTTTTGAAATTTCAATCTACCATAAACCTTCCCTTAGGTTACTTGTGAATACACAAAAATTGGGAACGAGCGATTCAGCCATTTTGACGTATATTGGATACGAAAACCATAACATACAAAGAATAGGCTTTTACGCGTACATAGCTGTATGGGGCTTTCTTATGACTGATGATTGATTGATTGATTGATTGATGAGTATATTTGATATCATTAGTTACAAACAACTGGCTGATATCGTACTTTTGTTTTAGTCTCTAATTCTTACAACTAATGTTGAAGGGTAAGGTTAAACAAAATATTATTGTTTAAGCGAGCCATTTTTGCATATGTCTTAAACTAAGACTTTGACAAATCATGAATTTTGTTTTTAAAATTATGTTTAGGAAAATTATGTAATCTACAATAACATATTAGAGTTTTTGAAAGCTAGTGATAAGAAATCCCTCTGTAAATTAGGTAATATAAAGTTCTTAAATTTCTTTCATTTAATTAATGTTTCTTTAATAATTTTCTAATAATAAGAAGACATGGAATCACATCCACCAGGGAACATCACAATACCAAAACACATAAAGGTAATCATCATTTTACTGTATCCTACAATTAGGGATGAGCATTTCTTTTAGAAATAAAGGAAACATTGATTATTATCATGTTTTATCTTTCATTTTTTTGAAAACAATGGAACTTTCATTTTTCGATTTCAATGCCCCGCTCTTACCTATTATTTTATGTGTGTAGAGAAGTGAATTCAGTTAGTTCATTTTTCGGTTATTTTTGCCTTTATTTTCTTTTGCTGAGTCAAAATTTAACATTTCTTAAGAGTAGCAAATGTTTTCTAATTATTTTATTCTTATTTATACCATAAAGATTAGTTCAAGATTTCAAGATTTATGTGTTTTTCGTACACATTAATAAATCTGAGGCAGACGCCCATAGAAGTTACGCGTAGTTGGCGTAGTACAGGCTCTATCTCTGTAGTTAAAATCGCTTTTCCAATTTCTATTTTATTAGGAGATAAAGATATGGCAAAGTTTAAAAAAAGCAAACTTTAACATAATATAGTTTTCAAATCTAGGAAGTTTTTTTTTTTTTTAATGATCCAAGAAGATTAACAACACTACATCTGTCCAGGAGGTAGCTGA
The DNA here is from genome assembly GCF_000591075.1 of Eurytemora carolleeae. Lineage (NCBI taxonomy): Eukaryota > Metazoa > Arthropoda > Copepoda > Calanoida > Temoridae > Eurytemora > Eurytemora carolleeae. The sequence goes on from NW_019396157.1 coordinate 125,703, forward strand.
AACCTACTCAGATTGCTTAAAGAGAAAATATCCCAGCTTCAGGTAATATTTAAAGAGCTATAAATGCAAACTGGTTGCACATCCCAGGAAACCTTTCAGGTAGGGAGGGATCGTCTTCACTATTTTAAAGAATTTTTATGCTTTTGACGATCGTTAACCCAATTACAGTGGGGGGTGGGGGAGGGGGGTATTTTCAACCCACCCTGTGGTTTTTTATTTAAAAAAAACTTTAAAACTTTCAAAAAAGATAAAACGTCTTCGCTTTTTCAACCTCAAAGTTGTGAACAAAATGAGAACCACGGGAATGTTCTTTGTTTGGTTTTTAGTTTCCCGAAAAATCGACTATAAGTGCGAGTAATTATGAGTATCCTGTACAACGCTGTGTTTCCAAGAATATAAATGTATCTAACTAAAAAAACGCTTGAGATAAAACCCCTTGGATTGTGTTCTCTATTGTTTCTGTTACACACGGGGCCGGTCACTTATTATATAGCGTAGCTATTCTATTTCTATAGTGCACCTTGCAATATGATAAATCAAACCCATTACACACATTTTCTTGATAAAACAGTAGACTTTGATTTCTTTATTTTAATATTTTATTGCAGGGAACATTATAGTTCCTAGGTCGGAATTTATAGTCTATTTCTAACACTGTTAGAAATGGGCAAATTTTAAAAGCGCCAAATCAAATGTAAAAATCGAAAAAAAACTTTAACCAATTTGAAGTGATTTTAAAGAAGTAAATTAAAACCAATCATACAAAAGCAACTTTCTTTTAGAATTTGCCCAGAAAAAATGTTTAATGCTAAAAAAGCTAATGAGGATGGATTCATACTTTATAAATCAGCCATGTCAAAATTATGGAAGAAGAACAAGAAAAAGAAAAAGGAAAAAAAGAAAAGTAAACGAAGAAAAAGCAAAAAGAAGAAGAGGAAAAACAAGAAAAAGAGAAAAAAAGATGAAAATAAGAAGAAAAGAAAGAAAAAGGTGAAGTGTTCTACAAAACACAAGAAATGAATAACAAAGTAAATTTAATAAATAAATACAATTGTTAAATTTAAATGTGGATTATCAGCATACATTTGTACCCGATGGGCGGATTTTTGATAACAATTTGGTAACTAACAATTTGGTAACTAACATATTGGTAACTAACATTTTAGTAACTAACAATTTGTCAATTTGACAATTTGGTAACCTCACAATTTGGTTATTTTAGGTTAAGACGAGTTCTGGGCCGAAAGCTGTGGCTAGGACAGGCTAGGATGCTGAGCACTGTTGCCATATTTATCAAAACTAATGCAATGATATCCGATATGTAGGGTTAAGACTTAGTTTAGGTTAAGACAATATCTGGGCCGAGCGCCTTATTTATCAAACTCATAAATTGTTAGCCAAAATGTTGTGTTAGGTTAGGTTAAGACAATTTCTGGGTCAAGCGCTGTAGCTAGAACAAGCTTACGGGTCGAGCACTGCGACCATATTTAGCAATGCTAAATATAATAATACAATGATATCCAATGTGTAGGATTACCGCCTTTTTTTATCAAACTAATAAATTGATAGCCGATATGTGGGGTTAAGACTTAGGTTAGGTTAAGACAATATCTGGGCCGAGCGCCTTATTTATTAAACTAATAAATTGATAGCCGAATTGTGGGGTTAGGTTAGTTTAAGACAATTTTTGAGCCGAGTGTTGCGGTTATGAAAGACTAAAGGGCAGAGTTTACAAACAGTTTTCGCGGGTTTTACAGATATAACTTTTTGAATGCAACAAATAAAAATACAAACAATGATTGTGAAACATAAGTTTCAATTATACAAATTCTTACCTACCAAATTGATTGTTACCTAATTGTCAGGTTACCAAATTGTCAAGTTACCAAATTGTTGGTTACCAATTTGTTGGTTACCAAATTGACCAAATGTTTAGTTACCAAATTTTCAGGTTACCAAATGTTTAGTTGCCAAAAATCCGCCCATCATTTACTTATTCAGAAAAATAGTAAACTTTCAAATAATTGAAAGTTGATACACATCTCCGTATTTTCTAGGTTAAAAATGACAAATTTATAAATTGGATTTAAATGCTTCTACTCTCCTGAAAAAATATCACCAAATCTGCAAAGATAAAGTTCATAATTATGTTTGCTAGACATGTTTAACAGAAATAAATGATTTGATTTGCTTTGATAATCATCATGATGCATTACGAAATATCAAATAAGAAATTGCAGATTTGCATGTTTATGAAGAGAATTTTCAAACATAGCCCTCCCATGGATCATGATAAATCATCAGGTTTGCCAACAGTTATAACAATTAAGAACAAAAACTCCTAGCTATAACGTTCTTGACATTTGCAATCTTTTAAATGAGAGTTGACATTTTATTCTTCTGTTCTAGCAGAGTTAGTAAACTGAAAACTAAAAGGTAAAATTTATGCGATATTATTGGGACAACTTTAAGGCCTCGTAGCTCCTCTGGTTTTGAGTTCAGGCACACATCTAAGAATTGCATATTTACCTAGATACACTTTCAAAGAAGTTAGAAAAATTGATTTTCAGAAGTTATGATTAAAACGATAAAAGGCAATAAATTTAATTTACATTTTACCATTTATAAGCTCAGTAAACTGATAGTTAAAGTATAATGCAGGAGCTACAAGGTGTTTATAAAAAAACACTTTTTCCTCTCAGAGGCATCATTTTTACCCAATCATAATGAAATGAAAATAATTTTGACGGCCATAAAATGGTTATGTGTTTCATGTCAAGAATAAGTAAAAAACCGATTTTAAAGGGAGTGTTCGCGAACAAGAAAGGGACATAAGCTTACGGTGAAAGATATTAGCTTTTGATCGCTACTAATCTTACTTCGATCTGTTGCGTCTATAAGGAAAAAATTGTTAAAAACGATTTCAGAATTCAGAAAATTGCAAAATTCAACTCAGTTCATAAAACAATTAATTTAATTCCAAACAAATCATTCAGATATTAAAACCAATAATCATCGATAATTTCGTATACAGTTGATATATTTTTAATTTTTTTATGATATGATAGTTACTTTTGAAAACATTTATTCCTGTTTTTTGTTATTGAGGCGGCCTTTTTTTGGAAACGTTCGAAAATCCAGCGGCAGCGAAATATTATCTTAACACAAATTTCGTTTATCGCGAACACTTCCTTTAATTAAATTACCTATTGGCGTTTAAAAACTCCAATTGAACCAACCTTGTTAATGGATTCTAAATTAAATGCTTTTTAGTTAATATTCAAATTTCTTTTCCTTGAAGATAAAAAATAAAATGTCGTTTTCAAAATTGTTTTTCTTTTTTTGAAAATCAAAACGAGTGATTTGTTTGCAATAACGAACGTATTTTTTTAAAAACGAAACGATGGTTTTTAAAATAAAAACAAAACGAAAGACAATTTTTTTTTCGATCGTTTTTAAAAACGATTAACAACCCTAGACATGATATCCTTTTCCACTAATGTACCTGTTCAATTGTAGTCAATTGTTTGAAATTTTTGAACATTTTCAGTTAATTAATTTTAAGGTATTGTTTGTGCGAAGTCAGGTACTTTCTCTAAGGCTTTTTCCCAAGCAGCAACTTTACAACTTTAACACATCCTAGCCGGAGCGCTTCATCCCTTTGCAGCAAGGCCTAATCCTAAATTCCTAACATTTGGGAAGTGGCTACTTGGGAAATTGTCACTTTGGAAGTCGCTCTTGGGAAAATGCCTTTGGGAAAGAAAGAGATAGTTTAACAAAGCAAAAAGAAATGTTTTTAGAAAGTTTTTCTAAATTTGAAGAGGGAGGGTTAGTTTGGATCATCCTATATAGAGAACATTTTTCATGTCATATAATTAAAAGTAGAGAAGAAATGAAAGAAAACAAAAATTATAACTTTTCACCAGAAAGAAAGAAAGATTTATATATTTATTTTCGTAAAATATTATCTTTTTTATCTTCTTATTAATTTTTAAATTTAGGTCATTGCTTGATAAAAGCCACCCTATTTACCAAATTTCAAAAATTATTCGAAAATTACACGTATTTTTGGGTCAAAATTAGTAAAATTTACGCAAATGAAAGACATAAATTTTACGTAGAAACGATCCCTTTTTTTAACAAAATTTTCAAATAAAATCCCGTAAGATTTTGTTGTATCTCAGATTGTTCTCAATAAGAGTGAACAGTCCCTTGAATACAACTGGATGCCATGGATCAGTACAGCCCGAACCTTAGAAGAGTAGACACGTAACTATACACGTCCGTCTGCCACTACCGTTCTAGGGCCTGTGCTACATACAGCGCACATACAGCATACAGAGGGAACCTAACTGGACGAGCTACTTAGAAGAAGACGAATCCAGCTTACATCAATGAAGCTGATTTAGATGAAGATGAAGATATGGAGGAGGAGACTGATGTCCTGGTGCGAACCATGCAGGAGGTGATGGATAGGTTAGCAGAGTTGAACCAGGAGCTGGAGAGTATGGTGTCCTCTACTATGAAGGACACAAGCACCCAAGAGCCCCTTGTAGATCCCAACGTCAATGCATGGGATGCAAGGAAGGCCTGGGAGCGGGAGTTTAGACTTCATCCCGAAGCTAACAGGGATGAGGTATGCTCCAGGATTTATGTCCAGGTTGGGAAGCTGCTCCATAGATTACAGGAGCGGGCTGACCAGCATACCTGGAATAGAGATGATAAATACATGATGGATGGATTAGCAAATATAGTAGTTCTACACTTCAGATTGGATAAACTAACTGAGGGAGCTACTAATGGACCTAAGTTGTAAAGGAACCATGGCTGATCGTTAAACCATCTAGTTATCTCTATCTAATAGTATGTATACATTTATGATTATGTAAATAAATGTATTGACACTATAGAAAACATGTTTATTACTTTGGGTGTTAGTTATTGCACGGGCAAATAATTATATAAAGGTTTACTCTGCATGATAGAGATAGCCCGAAGTATAATATTGCCAGGTTGCAAAGATAACAACATTGCATGAGGGTTAGGTCCGAGTGATGGAAATAACCCGATCTGCAATGTTGTCAGGTTGCAAAGATAATTGATCTTATACAAGTAGAATAACTTGGAGTGTGATCTTATCAAAGTTTGCTAATTTAAGTTTGCCAATTTATTGCACATTTTGAGTAGTAAGAGAATACTACAATTTACTAATTATTTTTAGTATATTTTGCGTAAAATTTACCTAAATATTTAGAATTTTTTTAATTTTTCGAAAATATTGCTTAAATATTTAATAAATTTTCTATAAGTTTCTGTAAAATTTTCTTAAATATTTTATTCAATTTTGAGAGAATTTATCACACCTGATATTTCCCTTAGTAGGGCGAAAAAGGTACTTTATCACCCTACAACAGGGCGATAAAGTAACTTAATCACCCTCTGGACATGCCAAGTGTCTCATCATCATGGCTAAGTAAGATTTCAAGTTTCAGACAGGAAACTTGTCAATCATACTACAGAAATGATCCTGTAAAGTATGATCTTAATTGTAAACAACTTGCTCTGAGCATTTAAAGATTCAACCCCCCTCCCGATTCTGTGAGTATATTCACAATTGATGCAAATGAAAAAACTATTAAACAGATAATTAAGTTTATTAAAGCTTTATGTAAATTAGAAAATATTATGAAGAAAAATTTGTAAAAACGTACATAGATTTTAAACTGAGCACTACTAGAGCCATCTAGTGGCATCTAATGTAGTTTCATTAAAATGAAAGTATTTTCACACCTCATTACGTTTGGTGTGAAAATACTTTAATTTTAATCTCGAAAAAGTAAAAATCCCGGCAAAAACTTTTACGCACTTAATAATACCCATTACAATGACATATATAGATATTAAAAACTTCGGAAAATTTTTCGAAAAATTTTACAAAAAAATTTGTTTTAACTTAAAGTTTTAAGTAAATTTTACGAGAAATTCCCGTACAATTTTTCCAAAATTTTACGCAATTAGATATTTGCATATTTTACGTGTTTTTCGAGAAATTTACCAAAAGTACGAACATTTTTCGGATTTGAGTACGAGTATTTTACGAACTATTAATAGGGGTATTTACGCACCGTTGCAGGTGAAATACGAAATTTGGTAAACAGGGCATCTTTACTCTGACTAAGAACAAAATGTTGTCTAATGGCGCAGATAAAACAATGTAAATCATACAATACATTGCTTGATGATGCAGATAAAATATCATTCTATTTAACAGAATAAGCCATTTGGTTTTTGTGAAAAATGGAGAATGTTAATTTTCATGAGATAGTTCGAAGACAAAGCATAGACTAACAGATGGAGCCGCAATTGTATCCATATGAAATTCTGTGTCTAAGGATGTTTCAGAAGTATAATGAAACCAAACAAAAATTGTACTTACAGTCTCTTATATATATATATATATATTTCAGTTTTTGAACTTAACATTTTATTTAACAAGAATTATACTAAACATAATGTTTCACGTCTCAGGACGATCCTCAGTAGTCAAAATTCTTTGAAAAATATATAGTTAATCCTGAGAATGAATTTTTTGAATGAATTCTCAAATTTCACTGTTTAATTCTCTTCCAATGATAGAATAATTATTCAAAGTCATTTGGGCCTTTTAAAACCACCTGCAAGCTACATAGGGCTGAGCATCGTTAACGAACTGGATTTCCTGTTAACGATGCCACCGTTCAGAACAATCACTGTTACACTGTAAACTCCGGTTGATTTCAAATACCAGGCCGACTGGGTTAAAGCAGCTATGATCAAGCTGTACAGTACACATATCGCCTATTTAAGGCAAGATGGGACAGTACCCAAAATGAATAAGCCCCTGCTAGGAAGTTTCTAATAATTTCTAAAATTTTTATATTTATTTTATTTTTTAAATAAAAAAATGCTAATAATAATGTAAGAAGTTCAGGATATAGTGCACTGTTAGGAAATTAAGATAGATGCAATGGTTTTCTTTTTCAGTGAACAACTAAAATATTTTTAATTTTAATTTTTATTGATGCTAATGTTTAAGACAACTTTTATGAAAGAATAAACCAGATGAAAAATATGCCAAATTAAACTTTATGGCATGAAATTAGCAAAATAAGAGCATATGGCCACATATGCATGAAAAGATTAGTTGCTCATAAACCCTTCAACATTTGAATTATATTTTGCATGGATTAACCTTGCTCTCGGTCTAATTATGAATACAAGGTTGAGATGTGTTAAACAAGTGTTGAACAACAGATGTTTGTTTCATTCTTATGATCTTCCGGGCTTCTGGTGTAAAGTAGGTTTGTCTCAGGTATACCTCCGGGCTTCAGAGGCATACACAGGTAGGAATGGATCGTTTTCAATTTGTTGAAAAACGATCGTTTCGTTAACGAAAGTAAGTCCTTTTAACTTTTGACGATCGGTAATGATCTTTAAAGACCTTAAAGACAAAATACATTTTTTGGTCGTAAAATCCTTAGATCAAAAATTCTTTAAGCCAGAGAACATTCAGATAATTTCTATCGATAAAATAACCGTTTAAGGCAACATTCACAAACTTATCTTCTGAACAAAAATGAAATTAATTGTCATAAAACTCAGATTCATTGGCGATTTTTTTTAAAAACGATCGTTTTTAAAAAATGCAAAACGAGTGGATCGATTTCAAAAACCATAGTATTTTCGATCGTTTTAAAAACGATTAACAACCTTTGTATACAGGGTAAAGGAGGTTTTTTCCAAGTTAACTCTGTACTAGGTTTTGAGGTTTTGAATTTTAGAAATTAAGACTAGATTTTAGAAGTTTAGTTTTAGAAGTTAGAAAAGTTTGGTTGAGTTTAAAGTTTACAGATGTTGTCAAGGATTAAAGGGACTGTACGCCTAATTTCAAGTGACACTCTCTATTGATAGATGGCAATTCCCGATTCACAATGTTAACCATAACAGCTTGTATTTTCTTTTGGATAAGATGAGAAAACATTTAATAATTTTGAACACTGACAAATATAAATCTTGATTTTTCTACAAAAGTGAATTGCGCATTTAAACTGCAGCTGAGAGCATATTTATGAATTATTAGAAATAAACACTTTTACTCCTAGACAAACAACAATATTTTCTACTTTATTAACCAAATGAAGGGTTTAAACCTAGTACCGTTGTGATTCGAGCATTGCAATCTGTGCATGGAGGGTCACTTATAATTACGCTTTATACACTATACAGTCTCTTTAAATTGCAAATTCGAGATTCGCAATTGTTTAAGATTTTAATCTTTTACAAACCAAGGTTTATAACGCTTTGGGATTCTCGACATAAGGAAAAAATTTGACGCTTTGATTAATATTTATGATTTAAGTTACGCATAAAACCATCTGGCGTAAACCTGCGTAAACTTGAGATTCCATGTTTAATAAGAAATTACCGTGACCTTGAGAATAGAAGTCAGTATAGTTCAAAACTATTACAGGGTGTCCAAATTAAAATGGGAATTTAATGACCTTAGGATAGTCTTTGACTTAAAAAGTCAATGAAAAACTGCATTAAAAAGTTGAAGGTTCATGTATATAAAGTAAAGCAGACCACATTCAGAGTTAAAGGGATTGTTCCCTTTAAATACTGAACATTTTTGGTATAATTGTCAACACAAAATCGTTTTGAACATCCCATGTTTTTTAGAACACCCTGCGTAGAAGTCTACTAAGCCAGTATACTATTTTGAGGAGAAATTTCTCAGTTTATAATTACTCATGTGATTAATTATTGATCTAAGATTTCAGGGACGTTGCCCCCTCCCCCCCCCCCAATCCTAACAATTCAAATATAAAAAATATAGAACGGGAGCCCACAATTTTTTTTTTTCAGAAATCTTGATTTAATAAGTTTCAAAACAAACATAATTTTAAGATTTTCTTTTTTAAATTTTCTATATTGTAATTTGGACGGTTTTTGGTATTTTCCATTTTCTTTTTAAACGTATTTCCTGATATCCATTAATTTGATAGAAACACAAAGCACAACAAGGCCGGGCGTAACCACCATTAAAAAAAAAGGTTTGTTTAAAGATGACAAAGTTATCTGCTCGACTTCTTGAAAAAAATTTAAATTTCATTTAAATTGCACTTTTCTTCCTAACTTCAAATATTTTTAATACTAAATTGAATTTGGTGATAGTTTCGTAAATTTAAGGCCAAATAAAACTGAAAGGCCTCGAGTGCAATGTGCCACTTTAGGATATCTAAACCCCAAGAGTCCGAAATTTAAAAGAGTATCGTCGAACGAAACTCCCGAGTGTCCTTTTTGGGATCTTAACATTTTGTAGATTTTGATTCGACAAAAATGGAGAATATAAAGAAACTAAATAAAATAGTACCCCCCCCTTAGGCATTAATCTAGGACCAATAAACATGGTATAACGCCTCAAAAATTTGATTTAAATTCACAATCTTTAAATTACGAACTTCCAAGATTATTAAAAAAAAGTTCTTCAATGGGTTTGAAAAGATCCGGTGAAGTGAAAAAACATTAAATAGAGAGATATGAAGATACTTCATACAACAATTAACCCATTTGTGCCGCAGAATTGTTTTAGACCTTTCACTAGTGTTTTTTTCTTTGAATTATTGGCATATAATTTCTGTTTTCACGCTAAATGTTTTACAAGTTTTTTTTGTAAATATTTATATTCTCCGTTCGAGTTTGTGGTTTACAAGAATTACGTAATGTATAAATGTTAAAACATTTTTATATATTCGTTTACATTTTACATTAGTTTTGATAACATTATAAGGAGTTTGAGTTTGCGGATTTGTCTTTCAAAATTACAACAAATTATTGGTGTTGGAATTTGATCTTTCTTATGCAAAAGAATAAAGAAATAAGAGAATTCACAGTATTTGATAACGTTAAAAAATTTATACATCTCCTTGTACTATACAAATCTATTCCTTTACGACTATGTTTCATGAATGTTTAGAGCTAGCACGGTTTACTGCGGGGTATATGTTAAACATAGTTTTTTTTTCCGCTGTTAAACATTTCAATAAGTAATCTGCATTTTATGTGATTTAAAGTATATATTACGTTGTACTTAACGTTTCAGATAATATGAGATTATCTGTTTGCTAACGTACATTCTACAAAGGCAAGTTACTAAGATAAATCGAATTTTTATTTTTTTTTGTCGTTCCTGTTATGTAGTTTAGACGACAGGCACGTTACTAAGATAAATCGAATTTTTATTTTTTCACGTTCCTGTTATGTAGTTTAGCCGACAGGCACGTTACAAAGATAAATAGAATTTTTATTTTTTCACGTTACGTTATGTAGTTTAGACGACAGGCACGTTACTAAGATAAATCGAATTTTTATTTTCTCACGTTCCTGTTCTGTAGTTTAGACGACAGGCACGTTACTAAGATAAATCGATTTTTTTTTATCCTTTCACGTTCCTGTTATGTAGTTTAGACGACAGGCACGTTACTAAGATAAATCGAATTGTTTCTCCTTTCACGTTCCTGTTATATAGTTTAGACGACAGGCACGTTACTAAGATAAATGGAATTGTTAATCCTTTCACGTTCCTGTTATGTAGTTTAGACGACAGACACGTTACCAAGATAAATCGAATTGTTTATCCTTTTACGTTCCTCACATGTAGTTTAGACGACAGGCACGTTACTAAGATAAAAGGATTTTTCATCCTTTTACGTTCCTGTTATTTAGTTTAGCCGACAGGCACGTTACTAAGATAACAGGATTTTTTTTTATCCTTTTAAGTTCCTCTCAAGGTGTTTAGACGACAGGCACGTTACTAAGATAAAAGGATTTTTTTATCCTTTCACGTTCCTGTTATGTAGTTGAGACGACATATACCTCCAGTTGGACGTTTATTTCTTCTCTGTTTCCCTTCCTGTTAAATATATCTCAGACCTAGGTTCCACAGCCTAATTTACTTTAAGGTGCTTTAACAAAACTATATTAATCAAATAAGCCAGTTCTCCGGGAAAAAGGGATCTATAATTTTTTAAAATATTTAAATATCATTTTTCTGTTGTTTTCCCTCAGATTGTCATTGTCAATTGTCTGATTGTCATTGTCATTGTCAATAATTCATTAATAAATCATGATAGTTTTACTTTTCATCAATCCGATAGATTTTAAGTTTTAACCAACCCTGTAAGTAATTGAATATGATTCTTTCCTATCTTAAAAATCAAGTATATTATGATTTCGGCATTGCATTGCAACACATTATAGTTTTTAGTAACATTACAGCGACACCAAAACGAATCCAAGAATACTATAGGGTTTTTAATTTTCTGACATTTTTCATTTACAGAAGTAAAATTGTATTCTTCTTGGAATTCTAATTGGCCTGTTTTAAAAATACAAATTTTACAAAAAATGACTCCCTGAAATGGGTTGTCATGAAAAAATTGTAAACAAATGCACTGATACACATTCAAATTTTAAACAGATATTCAATACATGGTATTCTTGAAACTAGGAGGTTTTCCCGAATTAAAATCAAATTACAGCATATATAAATATATTGAAAATCGACTGATTTAAAGCTTTACAAAAAGCCACATTTTTGAGTACCGAAAAAAATTTATATAGGAAAAAAGTTTTTTGACCTTAGCTTTCCCATTTTTTATTTTTTTGAACTCTGTAATTTGTTTTGAACGTTGGTTTTTATGCAGATTTTATTAATACCGATATCAACATGCTTTAAAAATTAAAATTTTACTTATTCTAGTGAATTTTTTACATATTTCATCTTTAAACCTAGTTTGAGGGAACTATGTTTTTGATTTTTGTGAAAATGCATTTTAAAATTATGCCTTGAAATCCCAAGCAGAATACAATTTTGCTTCTGAGTCATTCTAAATTTAACTCTGTAGAGTCAATATATATTTAACTCTGTAGAGTCAATATATATTTAACTCTGTAGAGTCAATATATATTTAACTCTGTAGAGTAAATCTATATTTAACTCTGTAGAGTAAATCTATATTTAACTCTGAAGGATAAATCTATATTTAACTCTGTAGAGTAAATCTAAATTTAACCCTATAAAGTAAATCTATATTTAACTAGGTAGAGTAAATCTATATTTAACTCTGTAGGGTAAATCTATATTTAACTCTGTAGAGAAAATCTATATTTAGCTCTGTAGAGTAAATCTATATTTAACTCTGTATAGTAAATCTATATTTAACTGTGTAGGATAAATCTATATTTAACTCTGCAGAGTAAATCTATATTTAACTCTGTAGAGTAAAATCTATATTTAACTCTGAAGGATAAATCTATATTTAACTCTGTATAGTAAATCTATATTTAACTCTGTAGGATAAATCTATATTTAACTCTGCAGAGTAAATCTATATTTAACTCTGTAGAGTAAATCTATATATATCTAACTCTGAAGGATAAATCTATATTTAACTCTGTAGAGTAAATCTTTATTTATCTCTGTAGAGTAAATCTATATTTAACTCTGTAGAGTAAATCTATTATCTACATTTAACTCTGTTATAGAGTAAATCTATATTTAACTCTGTAGGGTAAATCTATATTTAACTCTGTAGGAGAAATCTATATTTAACTCTGTAGAATAAATCTTTATTTAACTCTGTAGGATAAATCTATATTTAATTCATATTTAACTCTGTAGAGTAAATCTATATTTAACGCAGTAGGATAAATCTATATTTAACTCTAAAGAGTAAATCTATATTTAACTCTAAAGAGTCAATCTATATTTAACTCAGTAGGATAAATCTATATTTAACTCTAAAGAGTCAATCTATTTTTAACTCAGTAGGATAAATCTATATTTAACTCTAAAGAGTCAATCTATATTTAACTCAGTAGGATAAATCTATATTTAACTCTAAAGAGTAAATCTATATTTAACTCTATAGAGTAAATCTATATTTAACTCTGTAGGGTATATCTATATTTAACTTAAAATTACGTATACAGTCCATTTAAGCTATAATGACCCAATGTTGTCCAAGATTTCCCCCTAGTGTCCGACACTGAGTCCGCCCCTCCGACCCTTCTTGACCCAGTGGACGCGGAGATCTCAATGCGACAAACAGATTCTAACGCCCGTCGGTTCCTTACGTTAGGAATTTATATATATATAAAATATATAGAATATATGCACGCAATGACGTAATTTTATTGATCCACGGCGGTCTCTAAGTCCTGGTTTATTCAGGACATTACGGAGTCAGTTTCTTGGAAACCATGATGAGGGTAGGTTCAAATTAGAAAACTCCAGTCCTCTGCAATTATTTTGAAATATCTAAATTACACTTTTTCGATGTTAAAAATTCTTAGACAAGAGGGTTAATATAGTTATGGAGACAGTTAAAAAACATGTTTTTATTATTCAATGAATTTTGGAAGATTTGCAAAGATTCCTTTGTCACAATCTCTGATATTCTTATCCCTATATCTTTGCATTTGAAATTCGGAGACCTTAGATATTTCAAACTATGAATCATCTTAGATCAATAAGGATAGTTTGAAATATCAAAGGTTAAAACCATCAGGTTGAAAAGATATAGTGATTGTAAAATCATAACTTGTGGCAAAAACTCAGTTCCTTTCCTGAAGCAAAATGGTCATCGTTCAATAATAAATGAAGAAACTCAGTACTCATTTCAATTTTTTAATTTTAACTTTTAATTTTCTAATTTTCAAATCTTTGCATTCTGGTTCTGTAAACTTCTAATATTTAAAGTTTAAGAATTTGATTTTTAAGAATTCAAAGTTTTAGATATGAAAAATCAGGTTGCACAGATATAGAAAAATTGAAATTAGTTTAATTTTGAATCTACATTATGTGGCAGACTTTTACAGTTCCTGTAAAAACAAGATTTTTTGATTTGTTTGCTAGATTAAGCTCTCATGATAAAATAGTAGAAAACTCTAAAGAGTGAATTAAAGAGTGAATATTCTTGCTTTTTTTTCTGAATTGGGTTTGATGAAGAATAGGTTTACTTCTATAATTTTTCTCTTTTAAAGGGTAAGTGGAAATTCAAGTGAGCTTTAATATTCAAAGATGACAAAGCCCGATTCACAACAGTACCCTACCTTTTCTGATCGATAATGCGGGCGCATATTGCCTTTTTTTGGTTTAAAAGTATTTAATTCTGATAATTCCTATATATTTTCCTGAAGTTGAAATGCGCAAGTCACTTTTGGAAATAATTAGTTTTTAAAATTCTGAACGTTGATATATAATTCATCCTTAATCACTCTAAGGTTGTTTAGGCCGGGTACCCTTGTGAATAGAACACTGTAATGTTTAGGCCGGGTACCCTTGTGAATAGAACACTGTAATGTTCACTAATTACGCTTACAGCCCCTTCACGGTTTTTTTCTTTAAATGAAGAGGGGTGAAAGGTTAGACCATGAATTAAGATTCGTCTGTACCTTGGGAGGACAAAAATATGGTAAAAAATGAATTTAGCTCTGACAGATTAGCCGGGAACTTCTTGCCTTTTGGGCAGCACAGACCTACAGAAATTTCAGGGTCCATCTCGTTGTGGTGGTTATATAAGATTCGCTCTACAAAAACATCAGAAAATTTTTTTTTTAAATCGTTAAAAATTTAAAACAGTCCATTTATTTTCTATATTTTTTCACAGACACTTTATAATTTCAACCCTTTTTAACTATATTGAAGAATCTGGATATTGATTCTGAAGCCAGTGTAATTATGTAAGAAAATGTATTAAATACATATTTTTTGAGAGTATATACAATTTAAAGTAATGTTCTATTTTAAATTGATATCGAAGTCATTTGTGAGAGTATATATATAATTTAAAATAAAGTTCTATTTTTAAATTGATATCCAAGTCATAAAATGTCATTAAAATTTTTGTAATTTTGCAAATAAACAAACATATATGCCATGAACATACAATCAACAGTTTTGTGGTTTTAACTATATCATTCACATCAATGTATGATAAACACGGATATTTTCTTCTTGAACCCTGATCCTTTTTTCTAGGTTGTGACGTGTTTCGCGGTCCTACTCTCTTGCAATTTAGTCCTACATGCTGCAGGACAACATTCAGACAAGAACCGGTTTTTGAAATCACCGAACGGCGAAGAACCCCAGTTTTTGACCCAACAAAATGGCGAAGAAAACCGGTTTTTGACCTCACAAAATGGCGACGATGTGGTAGGGAAGGCTGGAGTTACCTGGAAAAACACAGGTTAACAATGAAGTGCTCATCAGAGAAATTATATTTCGATTAAATGACAAATATTCAAAATCTTTCTTTAGTCTTCCATATATTTGTTTTACGATTTGTACATACATTCATATTATCATGGACAAAAGTTTTTAGAAGTAACCTAAATTTTTTTCCAATTAGTAAGATTTTTATGTATTTGAAACATTTTGAAATCATTATGAAAATGTTTAGAAATCTAAATCATAAAAAGTTTAAAAATTCAGCAATTTTTAATTTCAGGTAGCTACAATTTAATCACAATCCCCGTATCTAAGAGCAATACGATCGCATACAACGGAACTGCTGCGGAGAGTGTCTCAATTCTCGGAACTTTGGGAGCAATCGTCGGCGGTCTTTACTTTCTCGCCGGGTTCCCGTATGGAGGTCAATCGAGGTCAGGTCCCCAGGGAGCTGGAAGCAGAAGATTTGGACCTCCCCCACCTCCGCTCAGGTTCAGAGAGATAGATCACAAATCTGGATCGCTGCCTCATAGATCAGGGAAACTACCAGCCAGGGCGCCCCAGAAGAAACCAGTTCCTCCTCCCAGAAGAGAAGTTAGAAAACCGTTCCGTCCCGTCTCCTTATCCCGTCCTGGATCTAACGAAAGGTCGCTGTTTCGTCCTCGTCCTGTGAGCCTTCGTGGTCCTCCACCTCCCAATAATAGGTTCAGGAGACCCAACCCTCCTAGGGGAGCTTCCAACCGGAGACCTGTCCTAGCCACAGCTCCGCAGTTCAGAAAAAATTTAGCTGAGCCTTTGACCCGACCTGTAGCTAAGGTTCCTCAGGTCTCTAATTTCAGGGACCAGGAGAATACAGTCCTTCCGGAACCCGTTTCATTCCGCTCAGAGTTCCAAAATGATCTTAGTTCAGGGTTCCAGGAGGATCCTTTTGAAGAGTTTCGGAATTCAAAGTAAGTATTTAACTGTTTTTAATAAAAACCTTAGACCACAAACACTTCAGCATATTATCTTATTACTAAATTTTCTAATTCTTATATCTTTGCAACATGAATTTAATGAAATGGAGAAAAGTTCGCTGAACTACCAACCGCTGGTCCAAATCCTGAATCACCAATTCAAAGTTAAAGATTCGTGAGGATTGAAATCGGTGAGTTAAGATTTGAACCGGTGTATAGTTCAGTGAACTGGATCAAATAGTAAAGATTTAAACTCAGTTTAAAATTACATAAGGATCAGGAAATTAGTAGTTTGTGATGCTGGACAAATCAATTTCTTTAGTCTTTGTCACAAACTCTAGTTTTCTAATCCCTTTATCTTTACAATCCAATGCCGTAAAACTTACATATTTCAAACTCATGAATTCTGTTAGATCAAATAATCTAAGTTTAAAATATCAAAGGGTTACACTGTCAGCTTGCAAAGAAATAATAATGAGAAAATTGTAGTGTGTGCCAAAGGCTTAATTTGTTATTCCAAAGACTTACTTTTCTTTATTTTTTCAGTTTCCCCGATTCAGCATCTTTCCGTGAACTTTTAGACGAGCAGTTTGGAGATTTTACTTTTGAAAAACTCGGCAGAAGAAGTTAACAATAAACAAACTTTTTTTTCTCGATAATTGAAAAGTGACCCCTTTCTAATTCTTACAGTGCAATAATCATCAACTTTGTGACTAGTGAAAAGTGCATGTTCATATGATTGGCATGAGTAATTTTCATAAATTTTGTAAATCAAAGAAATTATAGTCCTTGTTATAAACTCAAATTTTTTAATCTCTATATCTTTGCAACTTGATTGTGTAAACCTTTGATATTTCATACTTAAACTATTTAATCTAACAGAATTTATAGTTTGGGTTGCAAAGATTTAGGAATTAGAAAACCAGAGTTTGTGGCAGACACTCAATTCCTTTCTTTTTGTATTGCACAGCTCTGCATTTCTAGAATTTGCTTCCAATTTATCAAATAATTTTAAAGTTATCGATTAGATTTGTTTCAAAAACATGATTAATAACTTTTTATGAATATTCAAAGTAAAATTATTTCGTCTCAAAATGAACAATGTGTGAACGTAATCTCTTATTAAAGATAAACTAATATTATCATAATTTTCTTTTTTATAATTAAAATACAATCCATGTGCTTAGTCTGCGATTATGAATAAAGCACCTTTTTAACTGTCATTTGTAAATTATGTAAGACGATTACTCTGCCATCTGGTGGTGGTGTTGTGTAAGCATATTTCATTAGAATGTTGATTAGCCTTCGACTAAACCAAATATTATGCAATATTAATCCACGCAATGTGAGACCAATATGTTCTCCATATATTATGTCGTTTTTTAGCCAAATAGCTTGTATCATACTATAGTTTATACTGAATATATTACTGTTCATTTAGAAAATAAACTTACATTGTAAATATCTATATTTATATATTAATGTAGTAATCTCTGTTTGTTTGTTTGTATATCCGATCTGGAACTACTGAACTGTTTTGCCTCCAATTTAGATTAAGGAATTCGTTAGAATTACGTTAATATTTTTAGATTGGTTGACAAATTCTAAATTGAGTGGATTGACTGTAATAGCGAAGCTTTAAAGACAAATCCATGGGTTCCCAAGCTAGTACACATACATCTCTATATAGCAGCATTCCTATCTTTCACTGTATTTCCACCGACCAAAGCCACAAAACTTGCTCGTAAATATTTCTAATTTGAAATGGCAGAACATCAGAAATGTTTGAATATGTTTTAAACGTAACCAGATAATTTGTCTCTTCTCATACTTTTGCGTAAAATCAAGAGGAGCTACGAGGTCACATAGTCTCACCAGTGATGACGCATGAAGTTTATCTTTTCCTTCTGTGTAGGCCACAATGGAATACCTTGACCGATTTGTCTCAAATTTTTATTTGGAAAACTCGGGAAAACCACGAGAATGTTCTTAGCTTGGTTTTCAGAATCTAAGTAAAGTGGGTCGACTTTTAAAGGGAAAAATAGCTAAAATCTAAATTTACGACCAAGCGCGGGTAAACGGCGGGTTGTAACTATGAATAAACTAAGCAACGCTGGGTTCTCAAACTAAAGTGTTTAAATACAACCTCCAAGATGAAGGATGCAGAAAATTATTTTAAGTTTCAGCAAAATTTTAATCAAAGATCCAATCTAAGTTTTCAATCAGTTTTCTTTTCTTTGAGAAGATTCTGAACAGTTTTATACTTTTCATCATTTCTACATTTTATTCAGTTAGACGCTTCAATCAACTAATAAATTTGATAATATGATTTATGTTGAAATGAATTAAAAAAATTAAAAATAGATGAATTGATAAGTAGGTGAAAGGATGAATTTATAAATGAATGACAAATCCGTTGAATTTAAGGGGACCCTTAGATAGATCGTCAAGTACACTCTCAGTATAGCTGTATTCTTACGTCACAAGTGTCAACGCATGTCTGACAAAATTATTAATAATAGTGATAATTTTAGACTATAGTGCTTATCTTACAGTAAAATAATTGCAACTTTATGTGTTCTTTATTTTCTGTTTTTCACTGTTTTATTTAATCTTGGAAAACATGTCAACTAATGTGCAAAAATTTCGTTTTTCTTTTTATATTTGACACTTGTGACGATGTGTATAATTGGTTTATTTCTCTGTAGCCACCTAGTGTACTTGAAAATCTATTTGGTTACCCTTAAAATCCGATTCACAGCGTTACCAACAAAATTAAGTTTTTCTTAGTTTTAAAAATTTTAATTTTGATCATTACGATATGTTTCCCTTAGAAGAGATACCACAAATGAAAATGAATAGGGTAGTACTTGAAAACCCCTCTCTAAATCTATAGNAAGTTTGTTTGTATTCTGACCTCTAATTATACCACTAACCCTCATTTTCCAGGTGTAATATCAATTACAAGGATATAGTAATTAAACAAGGAACCATTGTAGACTGTAGTTAGAACCAAGGTAGGTTTACAAAAGGTAGGGGTGTTTCGATTAAAATTTTTACTTCAAATCTCAGTTTCTAACATGAGAAATCCGCGAACGATTTAAACAAAATTCGCAAAATTAATTTTCCACTTGAAGTCACACGTGAAAATGGATTCTCTCAGTGAACTGACTTTGGCTATTCAAAGTGCGATAAGTTTAGTTCTGAACTGTCAGGTATCTTTCATAAAGATTATACAGGGATAACCACAAAGGATGAAACTGTAAAGACGACCTGAAACTCTTAGAATATGAAGATTTCAAGGTTTGACTTTTGCATATATAAAGGCATATTTTTAACTATTTCTCAAAGATAAAAAACTTACAGGTACTGGGGATTTTAAATATAAAAAAACAGACAAAATAAATTTCGTACAATCGTCTATTAAGTTCCATCTTTTGTGGGTAACCCTGGATATTCATCCTGTTCTTGTTTCATGTCTCATATTTTCTTTTTTATTCAGAAACTGATGATGATATTCACGGTTATCGGAGTTTTGTATTGCATATGTTTTGCTATCCATTTGTTTAGATACTTGTCAAAGGTAATTTTATAATTTTGTCTGTTTTTATTCTGATGCTTTCATACGTTTGTATATGTTTCCAGAGCCAAAAACTTTAGAATGGTGGATATCGAAATCAATGCTTGATCTCCTCTTTTTCTTAATCTCCAGATTAAATAATGCTTGTTCTCCTCCTGTTATTAATCTTCATATAAATTAACCGATCGGGATTAAAAATATCCCATTCTAAAGTTGTCAGCACCGGATAAACAGAGGCATTGTATGGAGTGAATTTTGTTTTAAAAACGCTATGGTAAATTTAAAGACTGCCAAGTGTCAAATTATTCAACAATTCTCAAATAATAAAAATTTTTCTAATGGTTAAAACGCTATCGTTATCTACTTTTAAGTTCTAACTCTATAATTTGCAGTGGTTCAGTTGTTATAAACACAAACTGAAATATACGTATGTCATAAGTTAAAAGTTCCATTTTTAAAGTGTTAAAATTGTGAATTATTTTATTGGGAAACTCCATTGTACGTAATTCGTGAAATTTAACTGCTAAATATATTCAAATCGTAATTTCGATTAAAAATTTTACTTCAAATCTCAGTTTCTAACATGAGAAATCCGCGAACATTTCTTTTTTATTCAGAAATTGATGATCTTATTCACGGTTATCGGAGTTTTGTCATGCATTTATTCAGCTAACCATATGTTTAAATACTTGTCAAAGGTAATTTTATAATTTTGTCTGTTTTTTTCTGATGCTTTCATACGTTTGTATATGTTTCCAGAGCCAAAAACTTTAGAATGGTGGATTAAATAATGCTTGTTCTCTTCTTGTTATTAATCTCCGGACTAATTAATCGATCGGGATTAAGGATGTCCAAATCTAAAGTTTTCAGCGCTGAGCTGACAAACTTAGAATTGAATACCTTTAATCCCGATCGCTTAATTTGAATATCCACTGTGGAAACTTGATTTCTGCTTAATCCTGCTCTTTTTGGATAACAATACTTTAAACTGACCTGACTAAAGATAAAATTAATCTTGGGACTAAAAAAAAGATGAGATTTAGCATTGATCTCGATATCCATAATTTTAAAGTTTCCAGCCCAGGATGAACTAATTTTTGTAATTGAAACAGCTCATACATTTTTTTACGAATAATGTTTTACTATGGATACGATAATTTACCGTTACGATTAATGTAAAATCATCTGTTTTATCAGTTTGTTCGTTGTGCTGTGGATGTGACTACACTAGGTGACTGGGCTGTTGTGACCGGCGCTACCCACGGAATAGGGAAAGGATTTGTAGAAGAGCTGGCGAGCAGAGGAATGAATATAGTTCTAGTTAGTAGAAATCAAAGCAAACTAGAGGTTACAAATTTATAATTTTGATAAAAATGCAAAAAAATGAAATTACATCCTTTTATTCAAAATTTATTTAGAATTGATTCTCGCACAAAAAAAAAGTTTTACTTGAGGATCAATATCTCCCTCAACGGGTGCCGTTGTCAATCTTAAATGAACTTGAAATTTATGCTTATAGTTACTTGAATGAGTTACAGGTCGTCATTAAAGTGTCAACTTTGTGAGTAGCCCTGTTTATTTATTTGTTTAGGATTTAGCTGAGAAGCTTGAGCGAAGGTTCAATATCAGAACAATAATAATTCCTGTAGATTTTACTCAAGCTGACACAGTTCTAGAGAAGATACAATATGGCATAATGGTAATTCTTATCAAATAATATATTGTAAACTTAGGTACAGACCACAGAATATTCAAAGTTTTGACCTCTCAACTAAAAACTTTAAACGCATTTCAGATCTTTCTTTTCCAATATAACTGATGTTAAAAAATCCACTAATGCATGACAAAATTATATATATAAATTGTTTCAGGATATAAAAGGAGATATTGGTCTGCTGATCAACAATGTTGGGATGGGATATGAACATCCTGAATATTTTCTAGATATTGAAAACTGTGCTCAAGTCTCAAGGTATATTTCATTACAATACAAAATTCATATTTATGGGGTATAATAGGAAGTTGGGAAGTTACTTAGGCATAAATAACTATCTATAAAACTATCATTTAATTATGCATGGCTATAACTTTTTAGACAGACAGTTTCACCTCATTTAGATCGGTCCTATAAGAGCTTGCACGTTCTGTGACACACTGTATAAATAAGAAACTTTGAAAAGAAAAAGAGGTTTTGCCAAAAACTTTATTTTTTATTATCTCTACATCTTTTCAACCTGGTGTCGTAAACCTTTCATATTTCAAACTATGAATTCTGTTAGATCAAATAGTCTAAGTTTAAAATATCAAAGGTTTATACCCTTAGGTTGGAAAGATTTGTGACAAAAACTCTAAAACCAAAAGTTCTGTAAACTTATGACGCATGCAAAAAATGACCACAGATATAATGAAAATGTTTGAGAAATATTCAAGGCTAAAACTACCATTTGTGCAATGCAAAATAACCTTAGGTGCGTGACATGTTCTGAATTTTACTGATTAACCCTGACAAGTGTTTAAAGACATGTATTGTCGAAGGGACTGTAAACATAATTTCAAGCGACCCTACATTTATACATTAAGTGATAGGTTCGATTTACAACTGTACCCTTTCCACGTAGAATATAGAATAAATAAATATGGAATTATGTTTTTTTTGTGGTTTCTTTACAAAATGAACATGAACATTTCTTCTGTTCTCACCAACTCAACATCACAACAGAGAGGTTGTAAGAATTAGACAAGATTTTATGGGTACCCTTGTGAATAGAGAAATCACTTGAAGTTACGACTATAAGTAGAATGTACGTATGTGTATTACATACGTTCAGGGTACCCACAAAGAATGAGACTGTTAAAACGACATGAAACTCTGTTAATATGACGATTACAAGGTTAAATTAAATTGTCTGTCTATCTGGCTTATCTAATGATTTGGCAAAGAGAGAATCCAGTTCACAGATGCAGAGAACCACGAGCTTAAGTAAACAGACAAAATATGTTTCGTACTGTCGTCTCTGAAGTCTCATCTTTTGTGGGTAACCCTGTATGTTATTATTGTACACATGACTTGACTAATTTCAGGGATATGGTGAGTGTGAATGTGTCTTCAGTTATAAATGTAACTCTAGCAGTTCTCCCCGGAATGGTAGAAAGGTAAAATTACTATTTTGGGTAAAGGATCGACGTCAGCCTGGTCGAATACTGGTTATAAAGGGTCTATTTAATTATATTTAGGAAACGAGGAGCTGTGATAAATATTGGTTTTCTTTCTACTCTACAGACCTCACCTATATTCTCTGTATACTCAGCTTGTAAAGCTTTTGTTAGACAATTCAGTCAGGATTTAGAGGTACAAATTACCGAGTTCAGAATGATTTTTTATTATGATATCTAATAATAGGGTCCAAACTCCACCACAAAGAAAATTACATTGAATTGGAAGAAACCAAATAAAGATTTGTCAACAAAACTCTTAACAATGTAATGCTTCTCTCTTAACAGTATCTTTTAATGCCATCTTGCTTTATGACTACATGCATAACTTTCATAAATATGACGGTCTACATCTGAAGGTTATCAGGAATTTGATAAAACAATACTGAATAAATCCCGTTCTCTCTGAAGTCTGAAGTTGCCTTAACCTTTGTGTTTACAAGCCAACTTTTTCACCTTAATCTCTTATTCCTTACCTTCATTCATTGTTAATTACGTAAATATATTTAATATTGCAGATCAAGTATAGAAGTAAAGGAATAATTGTTCAAGCGTTAGCTCCAGGTTTTGTTGTTAGTAATATGTAAGTAAAATATTACATACAAATTAACCATTTAAAGCACAATGTAAAGCTTTATTTTGCAAATAATACCATAAGATATAAAATATATAAATAAAATTAGTAAAAACAAAAATGTTAGAATAATACTAATATTCATCATTCAGGTCAAAAGTTGAAGAACCATCATTCTTTGTAGCTACACCACAACAATATGTGAGGTAAATTTACATGGTTTAGGTTTAGGGTACAACAATAATACAAAGTACTCACACAACTGTATTCTTTGTACCTACACCACAACAATATGTGAGGTAAATTTATTTGGTTTAGGTTTAGGGTACAACAATAATACACAGTACATACGCAACTGCATTCTTTGTAGCTACACCACAACAATATGTGAGGTAAATTTATATAGTTTAGGTTTAGGATACAACAATAATACACAGTACATACACAACTGTATTCTTTGTACCTACACCACAACAATATATAGGTAAATTTATATGGTTTGGGTTTAGGAAACAACAATAATACACAGTACACACACAACTGCATTCTTTGTACCTACACCACAACAATATGTGAGATAAATTTATTTGGTTTAGGTTTAGGATACAACAATAATACACGGTACACACACAACTGCATTCTTTGTACCTTATCTTTGCAACCTGAAAAGCTAAATCTTTATATCTTTGCAACCTGAAATACAACTAAAAACTAAAATTTCAAATTAATTTTGATATTGCAGTAAATTGCCCATGTTTATAAATAAATCAATTTTTAGGAATGATGAAGGAATCAGTAACAAAGGTTCTGATTCTAATGAGCTCATGAGGAAACAGGGGGAGGGGGAAAAGTAAGCATATTCATATTATTATGATTATTGTTATTATTATTATTATTATTATTATAATTATTTTATTATTTCTATAATTTCTAAAATCTTAATATCTTTGTAACCTTAAAACTTNTACAACTGAAATTTTTAGGACTGCTGAAAGAAATGCAGATGAGCTCATGAGGAAACAGGAGAAGATGAAAAAGTAAGCATATTCATATTATTATGATTATTGTTATTATTATTATTATTATTATTATAATTATTTTATTATTTCTATAATTTCTAAAATCTTAATATCTTTGTAACCTGAAAACCAAAATTTGTATATTGTTGTAACCTAAAAACTTAAAATGTTTATATCTTTGCATCCTGATAATTTAAAATCCTTATCTTTGCAACCTAAGCACTTAAATGTTCATATCTTTGCATCCTGATATTTTAAAATCATTATCTTTGCAACCTAAACACTGAAAATGTTCGTATGTTTGCATCATTATAAATTAAAATGCTTTATCTTTGGAACCTGAAAAGCTAAAACTCTATATCTTTGCAACCTGAAATACAGCTGAAAACTAAAATTTTAAATTTATTTAGATATTGCAAAGTGTCATGGATCAAAAATGGGAAGCAGGACATTCTTGATATTCAGAAGGAGGTGAAATCTAAAGGAAACCGAAAGGTTAAGAAAGTGGTAGAATCCAAAGGTGAGAGGCAGTCCACCCCTCCCCCTTCTTGTCCTCCCCCAATGAGCAATAAAATTAGTAAAAACAAAAATTAAATTTACATGGTTTAGGTTAAGGATACAACTATAATACACAGTACACACACAACTGCATTCTTCCTCCTACTAAGGAACAAAGCTACAGAGAAATTTTAATTTAATTTTTGTTAAGAAGAATAAAGAAGAACTGAAGAGAAAACAGGAGGAGGCTGAGGAGGAGCTCTTGAGGAAACAGGAGGAGATGAAAAAGTTGTTGTAATTCTTGCTAATATTGATAACAAAATAAACAATTTAAAAATTGATAGATTTCAGTCTAAGTATCAATTAAACCTTTTGATGAAATTTATAAGACTTCTAATATTTAACAGTGTTAAATGCTAAGTTAAAAACCAGCCCAGTTTATAAGGAAAATTTTACAAGTATAAAAAGATGGATAAAAAAATGTTAAGTTAAAAACAAGAAGATATTAGAGAGGGAGGGTTTAGGGGAATATGAATATATAGAGAGACCTGTGGCCGAATTTAAAGAATTTGAGCGGCGGTTTAAATTTAAGCCGCGGTTTAAATATGGTTGTTTCCACTTAAAATTGTATCAAATGTTTCAAGATTTAAGCTGGCGCTCAATTTAAACCGGGTTTTGGCGGATTTAAACCGCGGCTCAAATTCTTTAAATTCCATCTCTGGTTAGAAGAGTAGTAGTAGTTCTGCCTGTGAACCCCAGACTGAATCTACTACGAAAAGGTGGCCTTTTTATACGGCCGGGTATTGCATAATGATGATGAAAAACTAGGACATATTTGATGGCTTGTAAGGGAGAGAACGTTCTAGAATATGCATATTGCACATTGATGACAAAAATATAGGGCTTGAGAAGATAGAAGTTGTAAGAATGAACTAAATTTATAATTCAGAATGTTCTAGAATATGCATATTGCATAATGATGATAAAAATATAAGGCTTGTGAAGGTAGAAATTGTAAGAATGAAATCAATTTATAATTCAGAGATTATAAAGATAGAAGAGGAGGGGAGGGGAGAAAACATGTACAATAAATACAAAACATATATTTCTGTAAACTAAATAAAATTTTCTTGATTCTTAATTGTCCAGAGTAACAAAAGGAAATGAGCTCCATCGATGCTGAATATCTCATGAGAAACCTCTCCGTCATATATCTCATCTCTAGTAGGAGCCAAACAGTTATTTTGATAGAAAATATCGTTAGAATTTATAATCTTGGAGATTATAACAAAGTATGCATATTTTCTCAAGAAACAGGATCTTGACCTCTTGCAAGGATCTTGGAGGTTCATTATCTTTGAAAAAAAGTGTTCTCAGATAATCCCTGTCTTTGGGAAGGAAACATCTTTTGGGAAAGAAATGTGTTCCTTGACTGACTTCAGAGGCCAGAGTTTTGGTTTTCTTTGCAACAGATGGAGATGCAGAATCAGAAATAGATGATTCTTCTGAATCCTCCCTTCTCCTTTTTTACTGGCAGCCTTGTGCTCAGTATCTGACTCATTATCAGGAAACTTGACAATATCATCAGGAAACTTGACAATATCATCAGGAAACTTGACAATATCATCAGGAAACTTGACAATATCATCAGGAAACTTGACAATGTTTGACAGGATTGCTCTGCCAAATTTGATGACATTTTCTGGGATGGAGTCAGCATAATTCTTGATCACTGTTGCTGTGGACTGACCCATAGCCTGTTGTCCTGATGGTCTTAAAGGGGTTCTGATGTTTCCAGTTTGCCCAGCCATGTCTCCAGATTTTGGGTAGAAAGTTGTCACTCTCAGTTTTGTTTGAGAAGTAACCATCTAGGTATTCACTCTTGAACCAGGTGTGGTTCTCCACTAGATTGAGCAGAGAATACAGCATAGTGATCCTCTGCATAGGATTTGAAGTAGGAGATGTATGATGAGATTGCATCATACACTCCATTATAGAAGAAGGGTAATGGAGCAAGTCCCCAGGACATGATGGTCTTTGAGGCAAAGACCTGAGCCACCATTGTCCCATCTTCTGTTTCCACTGCATTTTTGAACTCCTTGATTGTTATTCTCAGAGCAACTGATGGCCTAATTCCTCCTGAGAATATAATAAGAATACAAACAAGGAGTTTTCTTGCTGCCTCCTCACTCCAACTCTCTGGATTGTCTGTGATAGATTGAACTGCATCAAACACAGACTTCAGATTTGCAATGTGTTGGAAAATCTCCCGAGTTCTTTTGGAATTGTGTCTCAAATCTTGGCCTGAGGACCTCTGCTCCTCCTTGTTTATCATTGTCTTCAAACCTGCAACCTTGTTGTGAGCTCTCATGTCTGCTGAGTTGCTTAACATTCTTAAATGTATATGTTGCTCAAATGCTGTTTTTTCCTAAAATGAATAGTCAGAAAGTGATGAAGAAGTTTGTTGAAAATGAAACAGCACAAACAAGCACAAGTGCTTGTATGCTTTTGCTGCCTCAAATCTTGTAATTACACTTTTGACAGTTTTCAAAAAATCAGAAACATTTGGCAACACAGCCTATGTTTGCAAGGAATGAAGAAGATTTGAAGAGAAAAAGCCAACAATTTTTGCTTCCCAGTACATGAGGATGTCCTCAACCAACTTGATGTACCTTGTCTTGACCTTGGAAGTATTTGGACCATTAGATTTCATATAATTAGTGAATAATTTTATGAATTCTACTGGTCCTTTGACCTTCTTTTTAGGAGGAAGCAAAGATAAAGTTGGCTCATTTTCTGTTTCAGCATTTTTCATTTTTTGAATTGATTGTAATTTCAAAAATTTTTGACAATGTCTATGGTGTGTGGTTAGGTTTTTTTTCATGACCCCACACCATGTACATTGCTTGACAGTGTTTTGAATTTGAATTTTTTTTACTTGATTAACATCCATGAAATGGATTTTAATCATATGCCTCCTGATATTTGAGGCATTGTAGAACAACTTGTCACAGATGGTACAAGATGTTTGGAAGATCTTCTCAGAAGATTTCATACTTGAATCAGGTATATTCAAACATAACTAAAAAAGTGGGTGGAGCACTATGGCCACACCCACTTTTTCATTTATTAATCAATTTTCTTCGTTTTTTTTGCAAAATCCTCATATTTTTTTGAAGATTTCATACTTAAAATAGAATTCTACCTACATAACCCAAAACAGGGCGGAGCACTATGGCAACACCCACTTTTTTGTTTATTAATTGATTTGCTTCGTTTTTTTTAGAAAAACCTTCAATTTTTTTTGACGATTTCAAATCTAAGATGGATTTCTACATACCTAATTGATGAAGTGGGTGGAGCACAATGGCCACACCCACTTTTTATTTATGAATGGATTTTGTTCGTTTTTTTTTTACAAAATCTTCATTTTTTTTGAAGATTTCATACTTGAATCAGGTATCTCCAAACATAACTAAAAAAGTGGGCGGAGCAGTATGACCACACCCACTTCTTTATTTTTTAATGGATTTGCTTCATTTTTTTTGCAAAATATTCAATTTTTTTAACAATTTCAAACCTAAGATTCATTTCTACATACTTAATTGATAATGTGGGTGTAGCACTATGGCCACACCCACTTTTTTATTTTTTTGCAAAATCTTCAATTTTTTTTTTTAGATTTCATACTTGAATCAGGTATCTACATACATAACTAAAAAAGTAGGCGGAGCACTATGGCCATGCCCACTTTTTCATTTATTAATCAATTTTCTTCCTTTTTTTTGCAAAATCCTCAATTTTTTTTTAAGATTTCATACTTGAAATAGAATTCTACCTACATAACTGAAAACAGGGCGGAGCACTATGGCCACACCCACTTCTTTATTTATTAATGGGTTTGCTTAGTTTTTTTTACAAAATCTTAAATTTTTTTTGACAATTTCAAATCTAAGATGGATTACTACATATTTAATTGATAAGGCTCAAATTTCTTGGGGAATCTCTCAAAGTATAGAACATGACTGAAAAAAAATTCAAGTCACTAGCTCTCATGGTTCATAAGGTTATGGGCTCCAAATTTGAAAACTGAAATTCATAATGTACATATATGTATAACAGTACAAAATTTGAAGTTTGAATTTGAAATACTCCAAAATGTATGAACTAAAATTTTAGAGCTGTAGGTCAAATACTTTTTGAGTTATTAAAGATCAAAGTTGAGGAGCTAGGCTATATGGAAGCTTAAGCTTCCATATGGTCTAGCTCCTCAACTTCAAACCTTAATAACTCCAAAAGTNTTATCTAGCCCCCATCCTTTATATTCTAGTTCCAGCTAATATTATCTAGCCCCCATCATGTATATTCTAGTTCCAGCTCATATTATCTAGCCCCCATCCTTTATATTCTAGTTCCAGCTCATATTATCTAGCCCCCATCTTGTATATTCTAGTTCCAGCTAATATTATCTAGCCGTCATCATGTATATTCTAGTTCCAGCTCATATTATCTAGCCCCCATCCTTTATATTCTAGTTCCAGCTCATATTATCTAGCCCCCATCATGTATATTCTAGTTCCAACTCATATTATATTCTATTAGGACAAAAATAAAGACAAGGAATGCCATTCCAAACTTTCAATTTTTTAGTACTGTGATATTTTTAAAATTGTTCGGATTCTTAAAATTTTCGTTTAACAGATACAGATATGTCTTATGAAATATTTATAAAATATTAAAATTTCTATTTTTTTCCTCAAGTCTAGCACACCTCATATTTTAAACCCGAAATTAAATTCAAAATTTTTAAAAAGATTTTGAGATTTGTTTAGAGTTGAGAAAACATGAAGGAGCTCAAACTTGAAAGTTAATTTTTATTTTTGTCATTCAAGATTATCTTGAAAAAAAATTGCCCCTCTACCCGACCCCATAAACGATCTTTTTAATATTTAAGCGTAAAGCGGACAAATAAAGGATTTTAATAAATTTTTGTTTGTGAAAATAATAAATATTTGTGGAAAATTATATTTCTATATTTCTCTCCTATTACTTCAGACAGCACATAATGAGTATATTAAAATCATATTAAATCGTTATTTATCCATTTCGGAAAATATTTTCAATGTTTTTGGTCATTTTATTTTGTTTCAGACGAAAAGTAATTATATTGCAACTACGTTTCAAAAAAAAGATTGTATGTCGTTTTATAACTAAAATAAAGAATGGGGCTAGATAACATGAGCTGGAACTTATTGTGAAGAGAGGGTTGGGTGGTTTTTATTTATTAAAGAGAATGTTCAACTAAATAGTAATCAATGTTCTAATTCAGGTTCATCAGCTCTCGGTAGGTGTTGTCCGAGATCTTCTAGAGTGCTTGTAGTAGAGTGTGCAAGATCTGGGTTTTTTCTCATCATCAAGAATTAGATAATACGAGTTACGAAGCATAATCAATACTCTCTACAAAATTATGAAATATTAAACATCAATTATGTACAAAATAAAACGAGCACTATTTAACTTCCTTTTTTCATTTACTAGTTAGAATTACATAGTGTAGAGTATATTTAAAATAATCGGTTCTTTGTANCCGTCATTTTTTTGTTGGTATTTTGTCCAGACATCAGGGATGGGATTATCTCTGATTAGGGAGGAGAGAGGATTCAGATTCTATAATTGTTAGGTGCAAGAGATTAGATCTATGGGAAAGAACAATAATTCCATCATTTACTGCTTTTAACGTTGAAATTGTCTGAAATCAAGGATTCAGGAAAACAGGGATTCACTACAAACTAGAATATAAAGGATGGGGGCTTGATAATATTAGCTGGAACTAGAATATAAAGGATGGTTGATAATATTAGCTTGAACTAGAATATAAAGATTGGGGGCTAGATAATAGTTGCAATTAGAATATAAAATGGGGGCTAGATAATCAGAGCTGGAACTAGAATATAAAGGATGGGGGCTAGATAATATGAGCTGGAACTAAAATATAAAGGATGGGGGCTAGATAATCAGAGCAGGAACTAGAATATACAGGATGGGGGCTAGATAATATGAGCTGGAACTAGAATATACAGAATGGGGGCTAGATAATATGAGCTGGAACTATAATATAAAGGATGGGGGCTAGATAATATTAGCTGAAACTAGAATATATAGAATGGGGGCTAGATAACATGAGTTCGAACTAGAATATAAAGGATGGGGCTAGATAACATGAGCTGGAACTAGAATATACAGGATGGGAGCTAGATAATATTAGCTGGAACTAGAATATACAGAATGGGGACTAGATAATATGAGTTGGAACTAGAATATAAAGGATGGGGCTAGATAATATGAGCTGGAACTAGAATATAATGTATAGTGGCTAGATAGTATTAGCTGGAACTAGAATATAAAGGATGGGGCTAGATAATATGAGCTGGAACTAGAATATAAAGGATGAGAGCTAGATAACATGAGCTGGAACTAGAATATAAAGAATGGGGGCTAGATAAAATGAGCTGGAACTAGAATATAAAGGATGGGGGCTAGATAATATGAGCTGAAACTAGAATATACAGGATAAGGGCTAGATAATATTAGCTGGAACTAGAATACACAGGATGGGGGCAAGATAATATTAGCTGGAACTAGAATATAAAGGATGGGGGCTAGATAATATTAGCTGGAACTAGAATATACAGGATGGGAGCTAGATAATATGAGCTGGAACTAGAATATAAAGGACGGGGACTAGATAATATGAGCTGGAACTAGAATATAAAGGATGGTGACTAGATAATATTAGCTGGAACTAGAATATACAGGATGGGGGCTAGATAATATGAGCTGGAACTAGAATATACAGAATGGGGGCTAGATAATATGAGCTGGAACTATAATATAAAGGATGGGGGCTAGATAATATTAGCTGAAACTAGAATATACAGAATGGGGGCTAGATAACATGAGTTGGAACTAGAATATAAAGGATGGGGCTAGATAACATGAGCTGGAACTATAATATACAGGATGGGAGCTAGATAATATTAGCTGGAACTAGAATATACAGAATGGGGACTAGATAATATGAGTTGGAACTAGAATATAATGTATAGTGGCTAGATAATATTAGCTGGAACTAGAATATAAAGGATAGGGCAAGTAATATGAGCTGGAACTAGAATATAAAGGATGAGGGCTAGATAACATGAGCTGGAACTAGAATATAAAGGATGGGGGCTAGATAAAATGAGCTGGAACTAGAATATAAAGGATGGGGGCTAGATAATATGAGCTGGAACTAGAATATACAGGATAAGGGCTAGATAATATTAGCTGGAACTAGAATATAACAACTTTCTCTTTATAGACGCAACAGATAGAATTGATTAGTAGCGATCAAAAGCGCATATTTTTCGCCCATACCCCATACCCCCTTTCAGTTTTTGCGAACACTCCCTTTAACGACCACCGCATTGTATTCGGAATTCTTAGGGTTTCTATTTAATGTAATATCTAGATTGTTTTCAAGTAATAGATTTCATATTTCTGTTGAAAGAAAGAAAAATGCTGATCCTCGCACTTTCTTCTTTTTTCTTTTTTTCCTTTTCTTTCAAGTATATACTTATTTTATCTTCACTGTTCATTAAACATTCTCGCAATAATTACTCGGATAAGCTTTCAAATTTTTTTCTTCATAACAGTATTGTTTGGCTCCATTTTTCTAAGAAACGATTTTGTCTTCCGAACGATCAGGATTTTGAAAAATGACTTTGATTGTTTCTTTAGTGACAAAAAAATATTGAAAACAAAAAAATTGTTTTTGAAATGAAAGAAACAAATTAGAGATAGTTTTTGAAAAGAAAAACGATTCTTTTTTAAAACGACAGTTTTCAAAACGAATTTTCAAAGGTAAGAAAAAAGAGTATTTTTAAAACGGAACGATTGTTAAACAAAAATTGTTTTCAAACTGATCGTTTTTCGAAAGAATAAACAATCCGTTGTTCGAAATTGAAAACGATTGATTTGAAACAAAAATCGACTTTTCCTTAAAATGTATATGGATCAAAGTATCAAAACTTGCTATAATTTTGTTATGGCCATGTTATGGTCATAACAAATTAACAAAATTGACTTTTTAAAGATAACATTCATAAACCATGCTTATTCAGAAAAGTGTTTTAAATAATTTTACTATTTTTTTGGGTCAAAAGCTATTGTTTTGTTTTTGCAAAACTCAAGGTATTGACGTTACATTTTTTGGTTTCAAAAACTTAAAACTAACACTCAGTTCAGCTGTTTCTTGATTAAACAAAGTCGTTAAAATAAAATGAAAAGATTATTTAAAGAATGTCTATAACTTTGAAATGGATTTATCTATTTAAAATTAAATTTTCATAAATTCAATTACTAGGTTAGAAGCAAACAGTTTCTTCGTATCAACTGTGCTTTTTTAAATATTTGAAAATTGTGCGTCAGTTGTTTGTTGCAATCAATGACCTGCCTTTGTAAAAAACCGGTTCTTACTGGACCTGTAGAAGTGAGAACTTGTATGCTGAGTATCGTTCATCTTGAACTCTTGAACTCTATATCAGATTTAGGCACATTTAATTTTAGGATTAATGCTTGATCAATTTAATTAATCCCTAGATCTTCAAAAGATAAATGGGATCAAGGCTTGATCACGGAATTCCAAACACGATTTTTACATAAATGCGATTTATGCAATCCCTATATCTTTTATCCTGATGGCTTAAACCTTCGATATTTCAAACATGGATTATGTGTTTTAACAGAATTCATACATAGTTTAAAATATCAGAGGTCTATGACGTTGGCCGTTTCAAAGATCGGAAATCGGAGATAAGAAAATCGGAGTTTGTGACAAAGACTCAATTCCTGAGTGAGATTTAATGAACAAATTTTTATAAAGAAAGATTTTTTCTCAGTAAATGCTAAAATTGAATTTTGATTTGGGTCCATTTGAATATAATTCCTGTTTTACCAGGGGATAGGTTCATGCCCTGTCAGCATATTTTAAACAGAAATAAAGAATACTTGAATGGAATTATTTCTTTATTTGGTCTTGTTAAGAGGTTCTCAGGGAAGTTTTCCCAAAAATAAAAGAAGGTGATGTAGCGACGCAAAAAACCGTTTGTTTGTATCCAATAAAGGTCAAAACTGCTAAACTGATCAAGCCTTTTTTTGTGGAAACTCACATGACCAAGAAAAGGTTAAACAATGTTGCCTCTTTAAAATTTTGATTTGTCAAAGTTTACTTGAAATCCACCAATAAAAACAGAAAGCCTCTAGTTTTATTTATAAAAGCAGATTTTTCTTCTGAAATTAAATAATCAGAATTTCTGTTCCTGTCATCTAACTTTGAATTTTTATCCTAAATTAAACCTAACAAGCTAAAACAAGCTCTAATTAGCAAAACTCATTTTTTATCATTTTACCTTGTTTTGTTGCTTTCAAATTCTACATTGTATTTCCTAAAGGGGCTGTAGACACAATTTCAAGTGAGTAGTTTACAACCCTTTAAACCTTTAAAGGGTACCGTTTAAAAAAATGTAAAATTCTGGTAATTTCCCTTTAATAATTTCTTTAATAACCGCTTCTACAGAGAAACCTCAGTAAAAAATTATGAATTTTCAGTTGATCAGATTATCACGGATTAATCCTTGATTAGACAATTGTGAATCGAACATATCCCACTCTATAAATTGAGGCTCATATGTATAACAGTACGTCTATAACAGTCTCCTAAAAAAAGGAAGAATCAAGGTTATAATGCAAAGAAAGTTAATTGAAGTTGCGTATACTCTGCGTACATATTGAAACCAGCTCTCTCTGGGCGGAATTTGTAAACTTTAGTATCCGAGGAGGTTAAAAGCATTAAATTTTGATAATTTTGATAATTCGCATAATAGTTTCCGAGACCAGAATATTTCATAAAGGTTTACGGCGTGACGGAGTTTATTCAATATTTAGAAATTATATATTTAACCTTCTGCGGTGGAAAAATACTTTAGCGCGGTTTGGTTTTCTTTATTTTAGTATTTAGTGATATTATTATACTTAGTGTTGGCAGAAGGGGAGGAGGGGGGGGGGGCATATAGTTTGCAAGGTAAATATCAGGTTTAAATGTTGTTTATTTTGTTCATCAGGATATGACGAGAACCTAATATATGCAGGGCAAACGGAGCAGGGTTAATTCTGTTAAAAACTGTAAATAGGGTTCTGCTAGATACTGGAGTAGGGTTCTGCAAGGCACTGGAGTAGAGTTCTATTAGGAACAGGAGTAGGGTTCTATTAACAACTGGAGTAGGATTCTGTTAGGATCTGGAGTAGGGTTTATTAGGATGTGGAGTAAGGTTCTACTAGAAACTGGATTAGGGTTCTATTTGAAACTGCAGTAGGGTTCTATCAGAAACTGGAGTAGGGTTCTATAGAAACTGGAGTAGAATTCTTTTAAGAACTGAAGTAGGGTTCTATTATAAACTGGAGTAAGGTTCTATTAGGACCTGAAGTAAGGTTCTACTAAAAACTGGAGTAGGTTTCTACTAAAAACTGGAGTAGGGTTCTACTAGAAACTGGAGTAACGCTCTATTAGAAACTTGAGTAAGGTTATACTAGAAACTGGAGTAGGGTTCTACTAGAAACTGGAGTACGGTTCTATTAGAAACTGGAGTAGGGTATTATTAGAAACAGGAGTAGGTTATATTAGAAACTAAAGTATCATTAGAATCATACTAAGAGTGGGGTTCTTTTATACAAGAACAACCATCAACTTTGGAGTGGGTTTCTTTATACAGGAGAGCCTAGAGTAGGTTTCTATAATACAAGAGAACCTGAAGTAAGGTTCTATTATACAGGAGAACCTGGAGTATGGTTCTATTACACAATAGAACCTGAAGTAGGGTTCTTTTATGCAGGAGAACCTGGAGTAGGGTTCTATACTACAAGAGAACCTGAAGTAGGGTTCTATTATACAGGAGAACCTGGAGTAGGGTTCTATTATACAGGAGAACCTGAAGTAGGGTTTTAATTTTCAGGAGAACCTGGAGCAGGGTTCTATTATACAGAAGAACCTGAAGTAGGGTTTTAATTTTCAGGAGAACCTGGAGTAGGGTTCTATTATACAAGAGAACGTGGAGTAGGGTTCTCTTATTCAAGAGAACATAGAGTTCCCCGGTATCCGGGTAAGGCCGGAGGCTGGTTGTGAGAGGCTGCAGAGGTTGAAGGAATACTTGGATATAGCATCATTTCTCCTCCGGCTCAGCTCCTGATATATTCTTCCAGCCTCTTCTTTTCATTCTAATAGTTGGTAATACACTATAGTGGGGGGAAGTGGGGGTGCAAGGATATTTGAGGCTGATTATGGATTATTTTATAATGTTGACAGCTTAGAGCTTTCGTATTATTTACATTCAGTACAGCTGATAGCACAGTATAGAGAACTACAGGTGGATAATACTTTTATAGAAACTTTGTAATTGTTCCCTTGTATAGGGGGACATGCACTACACATGTGTTTATGTTTAATATGTTGCATATCTTAACAAGTACGATGTTACAATACATTAATTTTTTTTAACGTTTTCATTATTGTTTAATAATGTAAAGACACATTTTATATATATACATGCAACGTAACTTAACATAATATACATTTTTGTATTCAAAGTTACACGTTCATGTTACAAAATTTATACTATTTGTATTTATACATAAATGTTACATGGTATCAAATATGTTACATGCATTTGTATTCACTGATATACAAATATGCTACTTAATATCAAATGTGTTACATGGTATACAGCATTTGTATTTAATGATAGACAAATATGTTACTTAGTATCAAATATGTTACTTATACTATAGTATAACAGTATTTTTGTTTAATGTTATACAAATATGTTACTTAGTATAACAGCATTTGTATTTGATGATTTATAGATATGTTACTTAGTATAACAGTATTTGTATTTAATAATATACAAATATGTTACTTAGTATAACAGCATTTGTATTTAATGATATACAAATATGTTACTTAATATAACAGTATTTTTGTTTAATGTTATACAAATATGTTACTTAGTAATACATGCATGATACATTTATATAAGCATTTGATAACTAAGTGCTTCAAACTCTAAATGTCTGATCCCAAGAAATCGTTGATATTTAAAATTTCGACTACTTAATCTAGATAGTTTGAAGTAGTCTGGTTACAATAATATAAGGATTAGAAAATCAAAGAATTTATAACATAAATCAATAGTTTCCTTCTTTTGCTTTTCATAAATTAGTTGATTTTGCAAATTAAAAATCATACAAAACTTAAAAATTGCTAGAAAATTAAGTTTTATAATATTTAATATATTTTCATTTTTAAAATAACGTGACGTAAATCGTTTGTGTTGTAAAATTAAAATGTTCTGCTTCAAAAAGTTTTTTTTTGGTAATTTACAGAAAATAGTTTCACATACCAGATATTTTACACTTGTTTCAAATTGCATAAAATAATTCATAGATTTTATCATACACCTTTATATGGTCATTTTTTTTTATAAATTCATATAGCTCCCTGATAATACCTGAAACATATTTCTATAAAATGTACAAGTTTATATTTATTGTTAATACAATTTCAAATTTAGAATGCTAATCACATTCAAAGCTGCAAAACTTTACACATATTTGAAATTAAACTGTTATTTTTATATACACAAAAAGTCAATACAATGATTTCCCCTTGCGGATATTTTGCGCCTTCTTTTTTTATTGCAATAAACTCAAATTTTTAAATCTTTTTATCTTTGTAACCTAATGGTCACTCCTGTATGCCGAATTTAGTACATACAGTAGCGCATTAGTTTGTTGTCTATTCTGAACCAATAGAAATTATAGTATAGTAACATTTATCTTTCTATATATCTCACCAATCAGAGTTATGAATCCTTCAATCGGCGCTATCAGTAAATGGAAATATTTAAGTCTAGTGAAACTATAGTTTGGTGTAAATCTTAGATATTTCAAACTTATATATTTAATTTCATGGTTTGAAATATTTAATATCTACGACATCGGGTTGAAACATAGGGATAGACTTTGTGTTTCTTTTACTGTTAAATTGTTTCTTTGCATCCAATAACACACCAATAGCTAAACCTATCAGGACCATATAACACACCAATAGCTAAACCTATCAGGACCATATAACACACCAATAGCTAAACCTATCAGGACCATATATTTTTGGTGCAACTAACATGATCCCAGAGAAGCTAGGATAAGCACCAATTGAAATTTGAAAAACTTCGTTTAAAAACAAATTTGGTTTTTATAAAGATTTCATAACTCCGCCATTAAAAACAAAAAATCCACCAAATTTTCATAGTTTTTTTTTATTAAGTAAAAGAGAGGCATAAAGTCATTTTATGGTAATAATATAAAATGCATGAACTTTCATGACAAACAAATTGAATAATGAACATAAGTCTTATGTAAGAATACATATGATTACACATCATTGATATTACGGGAATAATGTATATATTGTGTATTGTGTCTTAATCCTTTATATCTATGTATTTATAGTGGATACTTTAGATTAAGTATGTAAGTACATGTATACATATTATATCTTAGTACAGGGTGTCCCAAAAACATCGGAATAAAGAGACAAATTCGAGATCGTCTTTGTTAAGAATCAGCGATGTACAATTTCTAAATAAAGATACGTCTGCCAGAGTATATTTTATGTATACAGAGGCCGAATTTAAAGAATTTGAGCTGAGGCTTAAATTTAAGACACGGCTCAAATATGGTTTGTTCCAATTAAAATAAGGCGCTCAATTGAAACCGCTTTTTAGCGGATTTAAGACGAGGCTCAAAGTCATTAAATTCGGACACAGTACAATTATTGTTATTCAGCAAATCGTTGTTTTATCTATTTTATTTCTAACAGAAATTTATCAATTTACTAAGTACCGGGTTTCCCACGAAACATGACAGTTGGTAAATAGTTTTGAATGTCTTCTTCCATATACAATACTAGATATTAAAGACTTTTTACAGCTTTAAAAAAAATCTTTTACACAAATTCTTTGAAATCCATTTTACTGTAATATGACTGCCATGTAATATTGTTAATTATTCTCCTTGGTATCAGACAAATAATGAAAGAGGACATTTTAAACTACTCACTGTCATATTTCGTAGGATACCCTGTACACCAGTATATTATTTATACATAAATAAAAAATTCTTAACTCTAGCAAACAAAACATCTACGGTTTACAGTTTTCCTGGTAGCAATCCCCATAATAAATCAAAAAATCATTTACAAAGACGAAATCAAAATCGTCACTGAATTCCCATATGTTTTTTGGGAAACCCTGTATATAACTTTACAAGGTATATT
The DNA here is from genome assembly GCF_000591075.1 of Eurytemora carolleeae. Taxonomy (NCBI): domain Eukaryota; kingdom Metazoa; phylum Arthropoda; class Copepoda; order Calanoida; family Temoridae; genus Eurytemora; species Eurytemora carolleeae. The sequence goes on from NW_019396157.1 coordinate 165,242, forward strand.
GACCGGAATTAAATGAATGCCGAAGAAAAATTACCAAAGTTATTGAATAAAATGTTCGCTAAAAATGACAGGAGGTATGAAGCTATTAACTCAGATTAACATTTTTCAAATCATGAAATTATTTTTATTTCCATCTTGTTTTTGTAATAACAAAATTATAATGCAGTGGGACTTATAAAAATGTGAACTAGGAAGATTACATGTTTTTTCTATTGGTATAAAGTAAATAATTTGCACAGTAAAAAATCTACATTTTCACAGCAAAATTGTTGTGTCTAGTGTTCATTGAACTTTTTAAAATCATAATTTAAAGGGACTGCAAAATGAAAAGGGGTGTAGGCTGAAACCTAAGCATTTTAGGAGCATTCAGATCCTGTCTCGAGAAATTGATATAAAACTGAGTCAAATTATACGAAAATCTATAATCTATAATATAAAATTATGCATAAAATTTTTTATATTTAAGGATCCTTTGGATATGAAACACAAAATCTTCAAAAAAGACTGAATTCATAAATGTTATGTTCATGTTTAACATTGGAGTATTTCTTTACAAGTTGTAAACTTAGGCCTACGTAGCCCACCCTGTGAACGAAGATAAGCATTAAGCAGTCTGTGTAGTCTGTGGGTATAACTATTAAGAAACGTCACAACACGTTCGATTTTGCATAATTTCGGGATAGTTTTATTGAGTCATTTTTTGCATATATATTCTGTTAGGGTCAACATTTAACATTTAGTGAGAAATGTTCAGAATTAACAATTTTAAAACATTTGCTTTTTTAGAACTATGCAAAATGGTGAAAATAATTGCAATATATGCAATTATTTAGGTTGAGTGTCGTTATGGTTGATAAGCTGCCTACATCAATATATGCAATTATTTAGGTTGAGTGTCGTTATGGTTGATAAGCTGCGACCAGATGAGTTGGCTGCCTACAAATCTGCATTTGATATGTTTAAATTAATGAAATATATAATTGTAAACAAAGATAAACTAAAGCTGTTAAATAAAACCCAACACAACTATTCAACAACAAACGTTTTGACCGTATACAATTTGTCCGGAATTTATTAGGGCACAAGTCAGCTGGGTTAAATTAGAACTGTCTGATGAGAATTAGATTAAGTTAGTCCTCTGGGATAAAACAAAGTTTGTTGTTTATAATTGATTAATATTAGATTTTCTGCACACAAAAGCTATTGAATGAGATATCGCTAAACCGTATAACAGGTTGACTTTTATTTTGTTGATATCTCAATGGCCGAGAGCAGATTTCTTTGTGACGTCGGATTGAATTAAGCTTTAAAGTTGTTCAAAAAAAAATAACTTAATCCGTTTCACTAAAATGACACAGATTAACGCTTTTGTCAGAGAATACCAATACAATAGTTACTATCTCAGGTCTCTAGTTCAAAGCTGCAGAGTTCGTACACCAATGTACCGTTTTACATTACAGTTTAACATATTTTTCATATTCACCCTTTCTTTATTTTGATTATTTATATCATTAGGTGCAGAATATTTGTACTGTTGTACAGATATTTATATCATTACGTGCAGAATATTTGTACTATTGTACAGATAGTATATCATTATATGCAGAATACTTGTACACAGCAATGTTTTTTATTGTCTCTAGAGTTGTTTTGTGCAGGTAGAACAGCATACTTGATATTGCAACTGATTTATAGACTTTGTCTGGGACATACAGGGTTACCCACAAAGGATAAGACTTTTATGACAACCTGAAACTGTATACAACTATGGTTTCTGCTGGAAATACAGTCTAACAATGGTAAATTAGAAGGTTTGGATGTGATAAAACAGGTTTAGAGCTGAGCCTGCAGGCAACCATAACTGTGAGAAAACAGACTGAATAAATTCCCTGTCTTATCCTTTGTGGGGAACCCTGTATCATTCTCTTGAGACAGCTAGGGGTATTGGCGAATGGTTTTAAGTGTTCTTATTTACTGTGGTTTAGGCTGGAGCAAGCCAAGAAATAGTTTTTTAATCATATCCTAGTTCACTTACTGAAGTAAATCCTACCCTGGTTCACGTTAAACTTAAGGAAATTCCAACCTGGTTCAAATTAAATTAAAGTAAATTATATCCTGGTTCACGTTAAAGTAAAGTAAATTTTATCCTGGTTCACGTTAAACTAAAGTAAATTCTATCCTGGTTTACTTTAAACTAAAGTAAATTCTATCCTGATTCACTTTAAACTAAAGTAAATTACACCCTGGTTCACGTTAAACTAAAGTAAATTCTATCCTGGTTCACGTTTAACTGAAGTAAATTATATCCTGGTTCACGTTAAACTAAAGTAAATTATATCCTGGTTTACTTTAAACTAAAGTAAATTATACCCTGGTTCACGTTAAACTAAAGTAAATTATATCCTGGTTCACGCTAAACTAAAGTAAATTCTATCCTGGTTAACGTTAAACTAATGTAAATTATATCCTGGTTTACTTTAAACTAAAGTAAATTATATCCTGGTTCACGCTAAACTAAAGTAAATTCTATCCTGGTTCACGTTAAACTAAAGTAAATTCTATCCTGGTTTACTTTAAACTAAAGTAAATTATATCCTGGTTCACGCTAAACTANTGCCAAAGTCATTTCTGCAAGGGGGGGGGATAAAAAGAAGGAAACGAAAAATTTGAAAGAAAGAAGGAAAAAAGGGGAAAAATTGGCATAAAATCTTATTTTTGTTGCCAATATTATGTGTTCAGCTTTTTTTTTTCTTCAAATGAAAGACAAATTGAGTACTTCCTGAAATAAATTAGGGAATATTTATTCTATCCTATCTTGTGAGATGAAAGCTGTTTATATTTTTTTTTGCATTAACAGAAGCTTATTCTTTTCCCTTCTTTTATTAGATAAATGATTCTGATGAACCATAGAACAGCAACATGGAGACAAATTTAAATTTTATACAAAATATGGCCAGGTTTAGGAGAAGCTGTTCTTTTCGAGTTTTAGTTTTAAGAAAATTGAAGATTTTTATGCATGAGCTTTTTTTGATTAAATCTTCAGTTTTGTCAAAAACTCCCCTGCAAGCTTGAGGATAAGTACAAACAGATTCTACTAAGCCTGCATTTACATCATATACTTTCCATTGGCTATTCGTGATTAAAATATTATCAGTAGTATATTTATTTAAAGTTTAACTCAAAACTCTACGTCTTATAATACCTCCAGCTATTTTTGTTCTGATGCACATAGCTTCTCAGTTATTTATTATTTTAATAAACTATAATGTGTGACAAGTTACAAATCTAGTTTTTTAGTCTTAACTCATTAATTTTTACCCTGATAGAGTTTTTTTAGGTAAACCGCCGCTCTTTACTTATCCATCTGTGCTATTTATAACTTTTGTGCCCCCTCCTTCAGAAATTCCTAGCTACGGGCCTGACTAGAAGATGGGCGCGAGGGGCTCTGAAAGTCTAGTAAGCCTAGAATTAGCTTAATTTTCAACTTTACCCTAAAATTCGTTTAATGATTCCACTTATTAGGAGCTCCACGCGGCAATGCGGCGCGCCGGTCAGAATCCAACAGAGGCAGAGGTTCAGGACATGATAAATGAGGTAGGTTAAACAAAATTTATAAAAGTTTACTTTATCATTTTGAAAATTGTTAAACTCTGACACAAAAAATTTCACACTTATTGAACAAATATTTCAAGATGGTTCGACTTCTCAGGATTTAAAAAAAACTAACAGACGGAATTAATTGAGTCTTTACCCTTTCATATTTCAAGTTAGATTGTTTGATCTAACAGAATTCATAGTTTGAAATATTAACGGACCTGCACGACATTGGGCTGCAAAGATATTAGATTATAACATCAGATTTTGTGGCAATCACTCAATTCTTTAATGTTAAAAAGGATACACAGCTTTAATTGTAGAAATTTAGGACTGAATAATCGATTATTGGTTTTTTTGTAAGAAATGAAAAGCATGAGATTACGGATAGAGAAAAGGAAAAAGGAAACTCACCGAAAAAAAAGGGTTTTAAGATGGAAAGACAGGATTAAATGCACTTTATTAGGACAAACAAACAAAAAAGTTTAGTTGGATGGATTCAAAGAGAAAACAGACAAACTTAGATTGTTTTCTTCTTAAATCATATTTTTTACTGATATCTATCAAATAGGAATTAAAATTGAAAATATCCACAACATTTCAATTCAGGATTAATCCACTACATTTCAATTTAAGATTAATTCACTACATTTCAATTTAGAATCAATCCACAACATTTCAATTTAGGATCAATCCACAACATTTCAATTTAGGATCAATACACCACATTTCAATTTAGGACCAATACTCCACATTTCAATTAAGGGCCAATACATTACATTTCAATTAAAGATCAATAAACTACATTTCAATTTATAATCAATCCCCCAAATAACAATTAGGATCACATCACATACATTACATTTCAATTAACGATCAATCCACAACATTTCAATTTAGGATCAATCCACACCATTTCAATTGAGGATCAATCCACCACATTTTAATTTTGGATCAATCTACCACATTTCAATTTAAAATCAATCCACTACATTTTTAATTTAGGAGAAATTCATAACATTTCTTTTTTTGGATCAATCTACCACATTTTAATTTAGGAATAATCCACTTAATTTTAATTCAGGATCAATCTACTATATTTTAATTCAGGATCAATCCGCATCATTTTCATTTAGGATCAATCCAACTCATTTCAATTTAGGATCAATCCACAGCATTTCAATTTAGGACCAATCCACCACATTTCAATTTAGGATTAATCCTCATTATTTCCATATAGTATCAATCTACTACATTTAAATTGTAGATCAATCCACCACAGACAAAATTAGAATCAATTTATCACATTTTAATTCAGGATCAATTTACCACATTTTAATCCAGGATCATTCTCCACCACATTTCAAATTAGGATCAAATCTACTTTATTTCAATTCAGGATCAATCCACCACATTTCAATTCAATGAAAGTTACGTACATTTACAAAAAGAGACCATTTAAGTTTTGCTTTTAAAAGTAGTGTATTTTCACCTCTAATCGATATTCAGAAAATAGAATTCAATATAAACTCTCTTTAATCTATTCAAAATTCATTATATCCATTTTTCATATTTTTGATAGGTGGATGTTGATGGATCTGGATTCCTTGAGTTCCCTGAATTCTGTTTGATGATGCATAAAAAGCTACAGGATACAGATACAGTAAGTCTCATAATCTTATTTTAAAGGAACTGGTCACTAATATTAACAATATTCTATTTTTACAAATTACATCGCCCTTGAGCGAATAATGTAAATTAACATGACACAAATCGTAAGATCTTCATCTTTTAGAACAATTTAAATTATTTTGAAAATTCGCTCAGTGGGGGCTAGTGAATAAACTGCTGATATATTTTTATTATTATTGAAACTGAAACATCTCTGCATGTCGAAGATACAGTTTAAGTTCAAAACAGTTACAAAATCCAAAATCCTATGAGGCACTTTTATCTTAAAGAAAGAACGAAGCTGACAAATTTTCCTCTAATATGGCACGCACCCCTGACCATTTAGTAAAAGTAAATCAACCTAAAGTCTGACCGTGTCAACCTTGTTGCACCGGCTAATCCTATTGAGTGTCTGCTTAATTTACCCGATGTCCGGGGATTCAGTACAAACTGGGACCGGAAACGTTGAGCCGGCTCGGAAATTCAAATGTACTACGACTGCCCATGATGGAATTATTACTGAATTTCCGCCGTTTCGTCTTATAGCCTTTGACAGTTTATCGTGAGCATACTGTCAAATGACCAAACCTTAGAACAGAACCTTTGATAAAAACTTGATGATCTACAGCAAAGTAACCTTTTGATAAATGTTTTCTCTTGAAAACTTTCATGTTATCTTGGGTTAAAACAAACTAAAGGAGAAAATTGAACAAAATTGGGAAAATATTATTTTTATTTCAGTTTGAACAACTTTCAGGTGAGAGAAAGTTAAATTTTACAACAAAGGGAAAAATCAACAAAATTTCAAGCGATCCTACATTCACAAAATTACGTACTCAATTTTTAATTGTGTCCTTAACACCCCTATCTGAGTAACAATGAGAATTATATCGTTGATTTTCTATTTCATATTTCATTTTTTTTCTAGTGCATATATAGATAAGCATCAACTTAACACAGTGAATTTGAAATCGAAAATTATCAATCATAATTTTAAATCGACATCCTCTTAAAATAAATTATATTATATCCGTTCACTTATTTGGGTGATTTCATGGTAAACTAATTAGTCTATTAGCTATTCATTGGTATTAATTCTTACTTTTCAAAGATGCCTATGACCGGAGAAAAAACCGATTTATCGTTTAGAATTCCAGCGCAAAGGTCTGATACCCTTGCAAAGACACTATTTACACGTTTTTCAGTAACAACAGTCCAATAAAATCTAAAATTATCATATTTTAATGACATCATGTGTCAGCCATAATACAATAAAATATAAAAACTTTTGATTTTGGAATTAGCAAGAAATTAACGTTTTTTGAGTTCAAACATGATTTAACAAATTAACATATTTATACAAAGACGACTTTCTCTCTCAGACAAACCAGTTCCTAGACTCCAACTCTTGAATAAATCACGGGGATTCCCGGGGAAGTAGGAAAACGTATAAAATCGTCAAATGTTTAAAATATTTTAAAAATAGACAATTTTAATATTATTTTGAAAAGAAATTAAAAATATCAACAATTAGATACTGCAATTAAATTTGATATTTTAAATTCTTTTTTAAATCCATGACTATGACAAAAAAAACATCAATTAGTGTGAATACCTTGCGCTGGAATTCTGAATGATAAATCACCTTTCTCGGCCATTATTTTCTTTGAAAAGTAAGACTAATACCAATCCTTATGGCTATTTAGTTTACCCTCAATTACCCAAATAAGTGAACAGTCCCTTTTATCATAATAATTTAATATATTTTTTACAGGAAAACGAGTTGAAAGAAACCTTTAGAGTGTTCAGTAAAGACGACGAAGGTAGAAATATTGTTGATCAAAATAAACTTGCATGATTGAGATAGCACAAAGCATCCGAACCTCTTGCTGGTCGACTCCGGAAAAGATGACCAATTAGTGTCGTGATTTGAGTCGGATGAAACGGATAAGATTAGGGTTAACGTAACGATTAATCCCAACGGATAAGGAGGAACACAGATTGCATAGTGGTTTATAAAGTTCTTGTTATCATTTCAATACTCAAGACATTCCAACGTTGGACCGAGTTTAATGAATTTGAGCTAGTTCACTAAACTGCCAAACTACTGCCGGTTCAAAGGAATTGAGTCTTTGCAATAAACTCAAACTTTCTAATCCCTATTTCTTTGCAACCTGATGGTTGATATTTCAAAGTTAAGATTATTTGATCGAACAGAATTCATAGATTTAAACATCTTAGGTCTACGGGATTGGGTTGCAAAGATAAAGGGATTGGAAATTAGAGCAAAGTTGCAGTTCAAATTTACTAATCCTATTCTCAAACTTGTGATTTCTTTATATTAATCCATTGTTGTTAAGGTTGTATAACTGCTGAGGAACTGAAGTTTGTTCTAACCCATCTTCCAGGAAAGGTAGAAATCTTTAAACTTTAATCCGGAAATAGTGGTCATAACTTCAACTGTGGACTGTGGACGTAACTTCAATTGACTCTCTTTTTAAAGATTTTTTTTGATTAAAAAACTTGATTATTTTCAATTTTTGGGTTCTGTAAAAAAATGGTTTCCGGAATTTTGGTGCAGAAACATTGAAGGGAATTGTCGGATAAAGGATTAAGTACCGTTAATCTTTTAACAGTGGTCAGTGGACTTAAAATTTGTAAGCGGACTTTGAATTTATAAATGTGGACTTAAAATTTTTAATAGTATGCTTTAAATTAGAAACAGCTTATGACTATTAATAATACAAAGAAGTACTTGACTTAAATTACCATTTTTTAACCCTATTCCTGCATGGGGGGGGGTTAATTTGACTCCCCCCTATAGTTTTTTTTTACATAACTCAAAAAGTATTGGTCTGAGGCTGTTGAAATTTTTTGACTTTTCCTACATACTCAAAGCCCTCCTTTTAGGCCTAAAACCGGGCTTTAATACTAACTGCATGAGTCCTCAGGCACACTGCGTGAATGACTGCTATTCCTGTAACAAACTAAATCTTTGTTTTGACCCACTTACACTTGTCAGATTTTGATAAAATTTAGCTTTTTGGAAAGCCTTTGACATAAGGAAACGAATTGCACAAGTTTTGCGAAAAAAAATTCAAATTTTTTGCAAATAACCTGTCAAAGGAAAATTGCACATTTTTAGTTTTTCTTGATATAAAATCAGGTTATTTAAAATTTTGCAAAAAATTTTGCATATTTGAAATGGCATAGTCAAGGGCTTTTCAAAAATGTATAATTCTTCATTTTTTGGACATATTTTTTTTGCAAACATTGTTACTATATAACTAGATTTTGCGATAAAAAATTCAATTTTTGCAAATTTGCAAATTTTTTTGCAGATTCTAAAAGTAGAGCACAAGAGCTTTCCAATGATGTATCATTTGTCATATTTTTTGCAGAGAAAGGGTTAAAATCAATCCAAAAAAAACTTTACTGAGGAAATGCGTCCTACCTCAACCTAAGACAAGGAATGTAGGAATGTAACTTTCAAGATTAAGATAAATGTTTTTCTGCGTCCTAACTTTAAAAGGAACAGAGCGCACTTAAAAAAAATGTTCATTAATGGACATAAAAATACATGATAATTATTAGTATTAAATTAAAGGAAAAAGCATGTAGATATTTATCAAAATGGTGTCGCGGTTGCTGCAAATGTTTTCTTAAAAACAAGAGAAACCGAGCGCCATAACTTGAGAAGGGGGGTTTCTTTTCTGTTGTATTGATGCATGACAATAACATGAATACCACTTCCAATTAAAGTTAATTTCACGAAAGAAAACCTTTATTGATTAGCTATAATAGAAGAAGAATATTTATGTATTAATAAGTGTAACCAAAAAAGTTTGCTTTTTCATAAATTTTTGAAAAAAAATTAAACTAGATGAGCTGAAATGTCACAAAGTCGTACCAATAATATTGCATTGACCTTCTCCATTCTGTCTATAGTGCAAAGCGAGATGCAGCAGTTGCTCAGTACAATGATTGTAAGTGTAAACCCATACCTGGCAATCACATTTATCAATTTGAATAAATTCGATATCCAGTCTAAAGGGTGAATATTGAAAAGGTTGCGGCAAAAACTTAATTCCTTTATTACAATGAACTAAAAATCCGCGAAATGATAAACGCACACATAAGGAGGGATTTTGAGAGTGTTTATTATCTAATTTTAGTGAAAACCTTTTTTAATGTACACCCTTTAGTTTTATCTACTGGCAGTGTAGCTGGGTCTGATAACTCTAGAGCTTGTGGAGTTTAAATTTCCTCTTTAATCTTCCATCTTTTATATTTAAATCCTTCTCACATTTACATTCAATGTAATACTTAAAGAGACAGCTCAGTAAAAATGTGGGGATAGGATGCAATTTGGACTACTCCTGCCAGGCCTTTGATTCAGCATACTGTGAAAAGTTTTCTTTATTTTTAAAACTGTATCGACTCTGAAGTGTCGCATGGATTTGACCTTTAATGTCTCCTCATTAACTCTCTTTATTTGTAGCCCTTGGCATGTTTATTTTAAAACTGACAAGCTTACTGTATTTCTATCGGACAAAACAAGACTTACTCATAAGTATCTTGTGAACTTACTGAACTTCATTAATGATACATTAGAACAGAACTGTACTGTATGTAAACATACACTGAACTTCCTTATAGAGAAATAAATTAGAAAAAACCTGCATTTTTAAATCAGAAATACCTATGGAAAAGTACTTTTTTGACCGGTGAAAATACAGTGCTCTTGTTTTAAAATGTAAAAAGGAAACAAAATATAGAAACAAAACTGTATCGAAAAGTGAAAAGTGAAAAACGAAATTATGTTTGTAAATAAACTCCATACTTCATAAATACAAATTCTTAAACTCAAAGAGAGTTTTCAAATTTGAATTCATATATTTAGTATTCAGTGAAAGCCTGGTTTGAATATGAATATTGAATACTTTGCTTGGTGAAATGCATTCCAAATTATGCATATTTATACATACACCAAAATATATATAATTATATTAAATATTAGAAAAAATTTTTTTTTAAAAGCTACATTCATCTTGTATGTGCAAATTTTTCCCATGAAAGTTTGCAATTCATCACTTTCTCTCCCTTGGGCAAAAAAAAATTATGATTTTGCACACGACGAGATGACACACTTTTTTTAGAAATGGTTCTCTTACTCATTTAACTTGATAGATATGACATTCCTTTACCCACCATTAAAACCACAGACTACACACAGACTGCTCATACAACTTGACCTGGATAGGCTGAGCAGGCCTATAATGTTTTTTGACTGACATCTGACGGCCACTTGTTGCATTCAGGGGTTAAGTTTTACAACTTTTAAAAATTACTTTTTTAAACTTAAGCTAAAAATATGTACTTTGCAAATTTAAAATGTGTTTGTCTAGGGCTACAAACAAGTATAAGTGGTAAAAAGTATTAGAAGTAAAACCAAAGTCTGGATATGTAATGATAACTATCAGAGTTTTCTGGAGATATCAGTGCTCACTAAAGTTTCAATAGAAGTAAATATTTCCATTTAATGATAGCGCCGATTGAAGGTTTCATATCATAAGTAGAAAGATAGATGTTACCGCCAAATAATTGGTTCAGAATAGACAACAAACACATGTCTGAACCCTGATTGGATCAGGCGCTAATGGACTCGGAATCAGGAGTGTGCTCTGGGTGTTTTATAATCGTTCAAAGTTTTTTTACTACAAGTAACAAAGAAGTTTAGTGTTTATCCGATAAATAAAATTTTAACAACACTAGGCTTTTAGGGCGCTTCACACTCTCGTTTCTGTTTATCAAATTTAGCGTTTTTTTCCTAACTTTAAAACAAAATTTTTCGGTGATTTTTATGATTTTTTTTATTAGTGAAAATTAAAAAAATAGATGTAGACATTTTTTTCGATAAAAATTGTTCAACATTCACGTGAATTTCCACAAAAAGTTGAGCCCGTTTAGTTCAGTAATTTTGACGTTTATTAGATACAGATGCATCTCGGACTCTTGTGGAGCCTCTTAAAAATATTTTAAAATGAAAAAAACACACTTAAATCTCTAAACCTTCCTGACCTAATGTTCTCACAGCCCTCACTCAACCCCTCTAATCCTTTTAGCTGCTGAATATACATTAATCCCCAGTCAGCTGGTTAGAGACCGTGTTTATATATATATATTATATACACACAATATATAAATACACTATATTGCAAATAGTTAGAGCTTTTTCAGTTTTTCATATTTTCAATACATACAAAGTTTTAAACTTTTCTGAAAAAGTTGGTAACGTTTCTCGAGACGAATTGTGTCATGTTGGTTGATTATATATTGTTTAGTGTGATCCAATGGGTGCAAGCTATTACGTAAAAAATCTATGAAAATTTTGCCCATTTACTTTTAAAAACTAAAGCTGAAAAGAAGTACTTTTAGAAAAAAAAATAAAAATTCTATAATTCACATGTCTAGGGCTACATATAAAAATAAGAAAGTTATGGAGGTAAAATCAAAGGCCAAGGTGTTGCGACACCTAAAAATCGATCCAGTCTGTAAACATTTTCAAGGGATATTTTCAATGTATTTTCACATTGAAGTCAAATAAAGTGATTACTTGAAAGCTATCAATAAGACAGAAAAATTATTTCGATTCAACTCAATTCTATCTTTAGGGTTAAGTAAAATGAAAACTACTAAGAGATAAAAAAGTCTTAAATTGTTTAAATGTAACCAAAAAATGTAAGATTATACTACAAGATGAATAACAAGGTGCCAAAGTCATTTCTGCAATTCTCTTTGAAATAAATGTTGAAATAAAGAGGTTAAAATTGGGCCAGATACAAATATACCTGATGAGGCCAAGCCAAGCCTCACACAATAATAAAAAAGCAGAAGTTGAAGCTGAACATTTGTTGACGAACAGAGTTTTTTATTTTTTTATTTTGTATTCTGATTTATTTAGGTGACTTACAAGGAGATAGATGAAATGATAAAAACTGTGGATAAAAACGGAGATGGGAAAATAAATTACAGTGAATTCAGAGTAAGCTCATTTTTATGTTTCCATTCCGTCGGAATTTCGTTGCGCGGAATTGTTTGGAATTGATGGTTTCGCGATTGCGCGCAAGTAAAATTCACTTGCGTTGCAAACCCTACTTTCATGTTTTATATGATAAGATTTACTGTCAAAAATTTGAACAACTTGTTTATTTGAAATTGAAAAATGTTTCAACAAATTAATTGATTAAACATATATATTGAGGCAATGACAATGATTATGCAAATATCTTCGTCTCAAAATAAAATCTGCAAGGACGATTTTTCAAGAAAATTCTTAAATTTAAAATAAAGGTCAATTCGGAATTCATTCAACCTCTTTCATATCACATAGCTATCAATCTGTTAGGTTTTATGACAGTTTATTATATCACATATCTATCAATTTGTTTGGTATTTTAACAGGTTGTTATTTCACATGGATATCAATTTGTTAGGTATTTTAGCAGGTTGTTATATCACATAGCTATCAATTTGTTAGGTATTTTGACAGTTTCTTATATCACATAACTATCAATTTGTTAGGTATTTTGACAGTTTGTTATATCATATAGCTATCAATTTGTTGGTTATTCCGACAGTTTATTATATCACATAGCTTTCAATTTAATTGGTATTTTGACAGTTTTTTATATCACATAGCAATGAGTTTGTTATGTATTTTGACAATTTTGTTATATCACAAAGCTATCAATTTGTTAGGTATTTTGACAGTTTGTTATATCACAAAGCTATCAATTTGTTAGGTATTTTGACTTTTTGTTATATCACATAGCTTTCAATTTGTTTGGTATTTTGACAGTTTGTTATATCACATAGCTATCAATTTGTGAGGTATTTTGACAGTTTGTTATATCACAAAGCTATCAATCTGTTATGTATTTTGACAGTTTGTTTTACCACATAGCTATCAATTTGTTAGGTATTTTGACAGTTTGTTATATCACAAAGCTATCAATTTGTTAGGTATTTTGACAGTTTATTATATCACATAGATATCAATTTTTTAGGTATTTTGAAAGTTTGTTATATCACATAGCTATCAATTTGTTAGGTATTTTAACAGGTTGTTATATCACATAGCTATCGATTTTTTAGGTATTTTGACAGCTTGTTTTATCACAAAGCTATCAATTTGTTAGGTATTTCGACAGTTTATTATATCACATAGCTATCAATTTGTTATGTATTTTGACAGTTTGTTATGTCACAAAGCTATCTATTTGTTTGGTATTTTGACAGTTTGTTATATCACATAGCTATGAGTTTGTTATGTATTTTGACAGTTTAAGCTATCAATTTGTTAGGTATTTCCACAGTTTATTATATCACATAGCTATCAATTTGTTAGGTATTTTGACAGTTTATTATATCACATAGCTATCAATCTGTTAGGTATTTTGACAGTTTGTTAAAATTTTGAAATTATTATTTGCCTGTTCAAACGTTCAGCTATTTTATCTTCAAAATTTCATAAGATAAAATATCAATTTTTTATGGTTGCAAAGATATACGTTCTATTTATCTATTCATTTGTTTCTTCAAGAGATTAAATATATATTTACTTGAAGGTGATGATGGGAGCACACCCCCTTATTATTCCTGGACCAGCTTTAGCTAAGGTACCTTTATACAACTTTTATATGTTACAATTAGTTTAGTACGTTATTTAGCACGTTACAACGTGCCATTTATACAAAATATTAGTTGCTAATAAGACCAGAAATATAACACTTAGCACTTTATAAGACTTAAATAAACGTTTTAAAGATTTTTCCAACACGTGTCAAATTTAGCCATTAGTTCTGTCAAAAAGCAAAATATACATATGTACAAGAACTTTTGCCTTAGGATCAATTTAACCCGGGTTGGGCTATTTTTGTCTAATATAGGTTAGGCAGAGGGGGGGAAATCCCAGCCCCCCCCCCTATGGTTTTGTCCTTAGAGTTGAAATAGGGGAGGGTTATACATGTCCTGAGTCCAACTTTTCTAGGCCTGTTCATTAAAAAAACCCCGCTCCACCTGGGGGGGGGTATCCCCCTCTCCTTCCCCGCTCCACCTGGGGGGGGGTATCCCCCTCTCCTTCCCCGCTCCACCTGGGGAGGGGTATCACCCTCTCCTTCCCCGCTCCACCACACTACCCAGTTGCGCAGTGGTAGTATCAAGCTATTATCATGCACTATAGCTTTCATTATTTTATATTTCTAATGACTTTACATCACACAATATTTGTTTTATTTCATTATGACTATATTACATAATGTATTTAATGAAGTTTGTGTGTTTTGTTATTTCCCAAATAGAGGTTAATAATAGAATGGATTGAGAGCTAGCTGGTGGCCAAAATAAGAAAAACAATTTAGTAAATGAAAAACATAGATATTGATGTTTACCATTGCTGTATATTCTAATTGATGAGAGGCAAATAAATGCTTAAAGGGACTGTAACTGTAAACTTAAGTGACCCTCTCTATTTATATATATATACATATCCGGTCTGTCCCTTTAAAGGGACTGTAGCTGTAAACTTAAGTGACCCTTTCTGTTTATAAAATAAAAGAGTTGCATGTCCTATTCACAACGGTACTGGTGCTTTATTAAAATGAACCACTTACAGTTTGAATTTTAGAAAAAAAATAAATAGTGTTACTTTTAGTTCTCGTTGTGCTTAACCCTATTTATCCTGCCCCCCCCCCCCAATTGTTTTTTGCGATAACTCAAAAAGGATTTGAGCAAGGAAGCTTACATTTTCTGACTTTTCTAACTAACACATGCCCATCACTTAAGGCTAAAAGCTGTACACTGCCTGAGTCCTACTTTTAGTCCTTAGATTTCAACATTGATGGAAAACCTTTAACAAAAGCAACCAGATTGCATAATTTTTGCAAAGAAATTTTGCTCAGATTTTTGCACAGACGTCTCTAAAGGGAATTTTCACATTTTCAGTTTTTCTTGAATAGACATTTATGTTATTTTAAAAATTTTGGAAATGTTTTTTCATATTTAAATTCGTTGGTTAAGGGCTTTTTAAAAATGGAAAATTGGTTGCAATTTGCGAAATTTTTCTTCCCAGTGAATATTTGGATTTATGCAAATTTCCCATTTATTCTCAGAATATTGAAGTAGAGCCGAAGAGCTTTCCAAAAATGTATCAAATGTAATAGATTTGTATCATATTAAGAAAATAGAGTGGGAACCAGTCATGAAACCAGACGCCAGGATAACAGAGTTAAAAATATGTTGGACATAGTTTCTTTAATTGATATTTGCACTCGAGACAGGGAGAGTTACTAAAACGTTAATCATAATTGATGTGCTTAAACCTGACACTTAGTGTCAGGTTTGGTACATAAGCACGGTTTGGAATTTTCTTCCCCTGAAATCCACAAGTCACATTTACAGGCATTGTACAGAAAAAAAACATTGATTTGTCGTTCGTTTTTGACAACTTAAAGGTGACCGTATATTGGTCACTTAATAATGTCTACAGTCCTTCACGCTAAACTATGCTATTGAGTAAGCCAAATAGGCCAATGATAGGCCGGGTACTGTAAAAAGTCTGGCCGCGCCTTAAAGTTGAAACCAGGCCGAGATAGGATAGGGCAAGGATACGGTCGGGCCGAGATAGGATATGGTCGGGCCGAGATAGGATATGGTCTGGCCGAGATAGGATAGGGTCGGGCCGAGATAGGATAGGGTCGGGCCGAGATAGGATATGGTCTGGCCGAGATAGGATAGGGTCGGGCCGAGATAGGATAGATCATTTTGGATTTTGAAATCTCACTACCGCCAATACCACAGTTTGAAAATAAAAGTTACAATTTTTTATTCTCATTTTGGATTTTCAAATCTCACTTTTTATTTTTTTCATGAATCTCACTACCTTAGAACTTGACACTATATACTTGTATTTTATAAAACTGGGGCATTTTATACCTACAGAGATAGGATAGGGTCGGGCCGAGATAGGATAGGTTCGGGCCGAGATAGGATAGGGTCGGGCCGAGATAGGATAGGGTCGGGCCGGTAAAAGCATTGTAGATTAACACTATTTCACTGAAGTATTTAAAAACGGATTAAAAGGGAAAGCATTTACTAATATTAAATGCTTTAAGTCAGCCAGAATTTGTTCCAAGCGAGTTTAAGGATTGTTTATATTTTAGGTTGTAAATAGTGCTGGAATTCTTAACCCTGGCATGCTATCTTCCATTCAAACAGCACCAAACTAGAACATCAAGTAACATCCCAGATGTTCAAACAGCACCAAACAAGAACATCAAGTAACATCCCAGATGCTCAAACAGCACCAAACTAGAACATCAAGTAACATCCCAGATGTTCAAACAGCACCAAACTAGAACATCAAGTAACATCCCAGATGTTCAAACAGCACCAAACTAAAACATCAAGTAACATCCCAGATGTTCAAACAGCACCAAACTAGAACATCAAGTAAAATCCCAGATGTTCAAACAGCACCAAACTAGAACATCAAGTAACATCCCAGATGCCCATCTAAAATAAAACATTTAAAACAGGTTCAAAGTATTGGAAACAAATTAAAGAATGTTTAACTAGCTGAAGGGCCCGGTGTTGCCCGTGGAAAACATTTTTTTAAAATGTTTAATTAGTTTTTGTCAACCCCAGGATACCCATAAGTTTCCACAAAAAATGTCAGCCCATTCGGTCCAGCGCGCCTTTTGGCCTGCTATAGGGAACATATATACGTCTTGTGTTATTATATAAATTGTTGTCACAAATACGCATCAAGAACCTACTTTTCATAACCAACAAATTCAGCACTGAAAAAAAACCCTAAACGCTCAAAATCTTTTTCATCTTATTTTAAGGTGATCACGAACATATTTCAAATTCTCTTGACTTGTATATATTTCGTAGAAATTTTAATTTCTGATTTAAAAACTACGAGTCTTTCTAGATTTTATAATTCTTATACTTTTTCTATTTTCTCAAATTTTCTAGCTTCTCAACAAATTGTTTAGTCTCAATTTTGTGTGTATTTTAGATTAAACAAAGATGTGTAGACATTTTCCAATTATTGTTTTTTTTATCTGCTTTGTAGTTTTTTCTACTTTATTTTATCTTTAAGTAATTTTTAAGTTTCAAATGAAATGAACCCATTTGTGAAAACCTTATCATGCAAAAAGAGTTTGTATTATTCATGCACAACGTACATTTATGTACAAGTACATGTTCAGGTACATGTACATTTATGATCTATATGTTTTCAAACTCTGTTTGTTCACAACAAGTACAGCTCAAACTACCATAGTTCAAAGTTTAATATGTGAAGTTAATATTTTATGTATAAAGTCTATCTATGTATTGTAGTTTAGAAAAAGATCCTTATGATATAGGACCCTTAACCCTTGTAATACATTCAACCCATGATTATGAAAAAAGCACAAAGTATCTGAATTTCTCTCAGTCCTGGCTTTCCAATTTTCATAATTTTTAGATTTATCAAAGCTTACTAAAATATTTTATCTTGCTTGCATTTTGGACATTTTGGATTTAACGGTACAAATTTCTTTATGGACTTGGACAAATAAATTTGATTCAACTCTACTGTGCAAGGAAACTTTTTCTTTCTTGAAACTTTTTAAATTTGTATTTTTAAATTTCTTTAATTTCCTTTTGTAAAGTTTAACTAAAGAAGGTGCGCCGGTGACTCTAGTGTAGGTTAATTCTATCAACTGGGAGGCTAGCTGCCTTTATGAGATCTAACATATTTCAAAATTTTATTCTTTACAAGTTTGCCAGCTTTTATTATATGATGCAAATTTTTGCCTCTAACAGAAAATATTTTCCTTTATAAATTAAAACAATTCTTGTTAAAGGGACTGTTAGCATAATTTTAAGTGACCCTTCATGGAAAGATAGCAAGCCCGACTCACAACAGTTCCCTTAAAACCTTTGACTGTTTAATGTTGTCAGACGTATTTTCATTAATCTACAAAACCCGCGTTTAATTCATGAACAGCAGCTGTGATGAGGTCAAACTGTACACAGCTTTACACCGCATTTTAAAGATATTCAAGCGGATTTCAAGATATTTTTTCTCGATATACAGTCAAAGGTTTGAAGAGTACCCCTGTAAATCAGGCATTGCCCTTTTTGCACAGAGGGTTATTTGAACTTACGGAGTTAGAATCCCTTTACAAACAATTGAGAAAATTATTTAGGCCTATAAACATACCATCTTTATTAGTAAACATTTTGAAAAGTGGAAAAAAAACTTCTAGGACATTATTCTTCAGAATTTTATGACTCAGCTTGAAATGCAAAAATATTTAAGGTTTAAAAAATGAAGAGAAAAATTACCAACCTTACTGATACGTATATGAACTAGCAATAAAGTGCTCCCAGCATCCTTAATAGACGACCACCCTGATATTAATGTGCATATCAAAATAGAATCTGTGTGATCTTTATCATTATTGCCTCCCTATGTAACCGTCTTACGTAAACTCAGATAAATTTACGTAAACAGGTTACTAGGGTAATAGTTTATCCTGCATTTATGTATCTGAGCTTATAAATATATTAGTAAACTCATTTGCACATGTTAATTTGTTGGTTTTACGTTAAATCAATTGTTGTTATATGTATATATACTTACAAACAGTTACCCTGAACTAGGAACATATTGATATAGAGAGAGATATACATTTGAAAGAGTGAAAATCTAAATTAGAGTTGGAAGTTTCATTACTTTGAAGATTTACTTTATATTTATTTTCTATTTATTTCCCAGATTGTTCTAAAACAAGTTTAACAAACTCATTTTTTTGAAAAGCTATTGAAAAGAAGAAAATGTTATGAATTTTTGATAAATTGAATTTGCTCACGTGTGTGCCTAAAATCAAAGCTGGAGGAGCTACAAGGCCACAAAGTCAGACCAATATACTCACATAATAGTTTGACCGTTTGCTTTTGTAAAGTATACAGTGGTGTACATGTATGACCAGAAGCGTGCTGTAGATGTAAAACAGGAACTGTAGATTTAGAACAGAAACTGTAGATGTAGAACAGAATTTGTAGATGTAGAACAGGAATTGTAGATGTAAAACTGGAACTGTAGATGTAAAACAGGAACTGTAGATGTAGAACAAGAACTGCAGATGTAAAACAGGAATTGTAGATGTAAAACTGGAACTGTAGATGTAGAACAAGAACTGTGGATGTAAAACTGGAACTATATATGTAGAACAGGAACGGCAGATGTAAAGCAGGAACTGTAGATGTAAAAGTGAAACTGTAGATGTAAAACTGGAACTGTAGATGTAGAACAAGAACTGCAGATGAAAAACAGGAACTGTGGATGTAAAACTGGAACTATACATGTAAAACTGAAACTGTAGATGTAGAACAGGAACTGCAGATGTAAAACAGGAACTGTAGATGTAAAAGTGGAACTGTAGATGTAAAACAGGAACTATAGATGTAAAACTGTAACTGTGGATGTGAAACTACAGACGTAAAACTGGAACTGCAGATGTAAAATAGGAACTGTAGATGTATAACCGGAACTGTAGATGTAAAACTGGAACTGGAACTGTACATACAACTGAAGGTGTAGATGCAAAACCAGTTTAAAAATGTAAAAGAAAATTTAGATAAACAATTTAGAGATTGTAGATCTACAGCCGAAAGTGTATATGTAAAAGTGGAATAGAAATTGATACGATTAAAAACGTACCAATCAAACAGCCTGCTTTTGAACATGAGACACACATTACTCTCGTGAGAGCGAAGCATTGTATGTTTTCTACTCCTATAATCTTCATATTAGGGAACAGTATGAGAAGAACAAAGGAATTGGGTCTTTGCCACAAATTCAAATTTGCTAATCGTATTATCTTTGCAACCTGAAGGCCTATATATCTGAAATTTCCATCCTGGATTATTTTATCTAACAAAATTTGTAGTTTGAAATATCTAAGGTCTACTACGTCATGGTTACACAGCTATAGGGATTCGAAAATTAGAGTTTGTGGCAAAGACTCAATTCCTTTATTGTTTACATATTAAAAATTTAAAACATTACACAAATAGGAGTAATTATTTAAAAAAAATAAGATTTCCATCTAACGTTCCATTTACTTCAGTTTATGACAGAATCATAAAGTAATGCATAAATACAGAATTAATTATATCCATCTAGCTCTACCTAATTTGTAAAGAAAGTATCACAGAATATATGAGATATCAAAGATGAATGAGAAATTCTACCTTTATTTTACTGCAAATTGATTATTCAGAATTGTGGCTTCTCTATAAGTAAATAATAGATTTATGTTGCAGATATTATGATGGGTATTAAATGTGTATTTAAAACTTTTAAGATAGAAAAACAACAATATCTTCCTCATTGTTACTTTTTAAATAAGGGGCCGATTAAAATTACCTCTTCTCTTTAAGTTTTTTAAAAGCACAAAGAAATTTTCGTTATGAAAACATATATTTAATAAAAAAGAACACTTGGAAAAAATGATGAAACATCACAAATTATATTTATGATATCACAGGTTTACATGAAATGTGCAAAAATGCACTATTTGAGATCACGATTTAGGTTACCATGGATAATTAACTTAAAATCAATTATCGTTATTTTAATTCATATTTTGTGTGCATGTAGAAACCTTAATTTTAAAACGTGAAGAAAAGTGGAAACAACAGAGCCAAATACAGTATTACATTAAGAATCAATTATCTAAACATATTTATTTTTATTAAATTTTTAAATAAATTGTCTAATTCTGTTTCTAGTTATTTTAATAATTCTCTTTCTTTCCAAAGATTATAAAAAAGAAACTAATAAAGTAGAGTTTGACAGTTCAAGCATGTTATTTAAAATTGGCTTTAAAAAAGACTGTGATGTAACAATTCATATAAGAACAAATGTCACTCTTTAGTTAAATCTTAAAAATATTTCATCACAGTTGATTATGAAATTTCACACCTATCGAACACAAACATGTCTGTTGACTAGAAAGTAAAAGTTCTAAAATTTATTAAAAGTTATTATTTTTTTCAAGATACTTTAATTTCGACTTATTACTTAGAATAACTGATAATATTTATGTAATGATCATTAGAAAGATGTGTGATTCAAGATTATTATTAGATTTATTATTATTAGATTATTATTATGATAACAGCTGATCCAATTTGCTGTTATTATTAGATAACAGCTGATTCAAGATGCTGTTATCATTAGAAAACTGCTGATCAAATATTCTGTTATTATTAGAAAATAGCTGATCCAAGATGGCTATTGATATTGGAAAACAGCTGATTCAAGATGCTGTTATTATTAGATAATAGCTAATCCAAAATGGCTATTAATATTAGAAAACAGCTGATTCAAGATGTTGAATTTATTAGGAAACAGCTGATTTAAAATGCTGTTATTATTAGAAAACTGCTGATCCAAGATGCTGATATTATTAAAAAACTGCTGATCCAAGATAGCTATAATTATCAAAAAACAGCTGATCCAAATGCTGTTATTATATTAAAAAACAGCTGATTCAAGATTTAGTTAGAGGATTTTCTTAGTTGATTGATAAGAATTGAATCAAACGAGCAATATTGACTATTTTTTTAATGTTTAATCAGTAAAATCGACCAACAGTTTTTATGTTGTATATTGTAAATATTGTATATAAAACATCCAGTTCATGATTATTAGTTTATAATAGAGTAATTTTTTTTCCAATCATGACATATTTTACCATTTCTAGCTAAAGATGAATCATTACTGGTGGTTTCATGCTTCTTGTTCATTGGAAATATTCAATTTTCATCTTTTAAGAATTCATTTTCTAAATTCTTTATAAAGCCTAGTACAGAAAAAACGTGATTAATCATAAAATAAACATAGGCCATTAAACTGGGGAAAAGATAGACAATTTTCAGCGATTTTATTTTTTTATTTTGTTATGAAAAACATTTTGCCAGTGCAGTGACTTAAAAATAAACTTTTACACTAATCCCAAGTGTATACTGTAAATTGCTCTAACGCAAAAATATATCAGTATTTTCTTAATTAATTCTAAACATTTTAAACAAAAGCTAAAAACAAGCACGAATTGTACTTTTAAAATAATTAAATGAGTAATGTAAGTAAAACCAAAGGATAAGCGTATCAGATGTTCAGTTAAATGTTTATTGGATTGACAGACTATTAAAAGTCAGAACAGTCGTCTTCCTTTGGACTAACATGTTCCGTTAATGAACGGCCTAAGTTTTCGAAAATCATAGCGAAAGATTCCGTTAACCAACGGCAAAAGTTGTTTGTTTAAAACCGTTCTATGAAAAAAATATATGTGTTTAAAAAATTGCATGAAACTAACCATGAAAAAAAATTGTTAAACATGTTTTTACGTGTTTTTAAATGTCATATTTTTTACTTATCGTTAACGGCAAGCGTTGTTATCGATTAATAAAACAGCGTCCATTAAAGTTGTAAATAGAATTAAGATCGTTAACGAACGGTAACTGTGAAAAATAACGCAACTACTGTTAATGAACGGATCGCAAAATGTTTAGCCTAAGAAAGAACGGATATCTGAAAAGTTGGTAACAATTAGATATATTTTAATTAACCGTTAACGAAATTGAACAACACTTTGAACGTACCAAGCCCTAGACTCGTAATGTGGTTTTCCCGGACGGAGAGGATTAAGACCTATGTATATTGCTAGAGCCAAATAGATTATCAAGTATGTTAGAGCTAAGAATGTTTTCAAGAATTGTCTAAACTTGTTTTTCTCCCGCTTCAAAACATGTACAGGGTTATCCGCAAAATATCAGATTTACTTAAATTTATTCAAAAATGTTTTAATAATATTTTTGAAAAAAGATACGCATTGAAATGTAAAAGATTGGACGCACTATGGAAAACCCACAGTAGTACAAAAATGCAACTATGAACATTCTTCTATATCATGCTTTTTACAAGTTCAGACAAACTGGTAAAGTCTCATTCTTTTTGGGTATTTCTGAATCAGACGGATAAAATATTTACTGCAGGACCATTTTTAAAAGAGAAAATGGTGCAGAAGCAACAAATTTATTAAATTGGATTCTTTTCTTTTCTTTCTCCAATTTCTTATAGTTTGATAAAAAAAGACATGACAGGGATTTGTTATCACAAACATTGGATGAAAGAGGACCTAAATGACATTTTTTATTTTATGTATAAATTGCTTTTAAACTGCTGCTTGTTAGAATTAACCCTATAATTGTGATCGACTCGTTTGTAACAGAGTTAATCCTATCCATGATTATGCCCCCCCCCTCCATTGTGATTTTTTCTCCTTAACTTAAAAACGGCTTAAACTAAAAATTTGTTTTAATGAGATCTATATTGGATAAGAATAGCCCAATCGAGATAAAGGATTAAAAAACGAATATGTAATCAAGTCAAAACTTTTGAATCCATGGGATCAAGCATTGATCCCAATATATTTGCGGATTATTTTCATACTATTTCGATATCAGTTAAACACGGCGTTTTTGGATTACGAGTTTAACGATAAGAAAAAGTTCGTTCTTTTCACTTTTCCTTTCCTATTGGCTGGATACTGCATTTATTAACTTTCGCTATGGTTATTAATATAATTTGATTGACTCTCTTAACCCAATCACGATTTTTTAATGCATAGGGTAGGGTAGGGTGAAGGATGGTCAAACGGTGGGTCGGTGTTTCAAAATAATCAGAAATGCTGAATAAAATTTTTTTATTAATCAATAAAAAAAAAACCTTGAAAAATGGATGTTAAAGCATGTGTCACATGTTAATATTTGTAAAAAGTAAAAAAAAATTATTTGAACTTTTTTTTAATCCTCCCCTGCACCCTAACCATTAATCTTTTTTTTCTGATGAACAGGTTTTGAAAAGTTGGACTAGGGACATGTATCACACTCCCCTATATCAAGATGCTAAGATAAAACGTTTTTTAGAATATAGATCAAAGAAAATAAAAATAAATTTTTAATTAGGTTTACCTTGAAAATCTTCATGACTGAGTTTCCACGATTTTTGACTTCAAACCCAACATTTTCATTCTCACATATACGAGTAACCTGGAGAAACAAATATGCTTTTCATGTAGTTTCTTCTTCTTTAAATTATTTCTGTCAATACTCAATATACCTCTGCAAAATAGATAATAAATGCAATAATGGTTCTAAAACCATAAAGCAGAGGAAATTTACTATGTATTTAAATTTTTTATTGTATTTAAAAATCACTTTTGATTTATATATTTATATCTAAGGGAGGAAGAAGATGCAAAATCAACTGTAGCTGTAAAATTTTGAGAGTAAAAAAAGACTTTTCGCTCCCCTCCGAGCAAGAAAGGATGGATGAGGACAAACTACATTTTGATACTCCTAGAATTAGTATTTCATATGTTTTAAAGGGACTGTACGGCAACTAACGTAATTTCAAGTTATTCTCTATCAATGGTCATGTCCAATTTACATTGGGTCCCTTAAAAGCTTTGTGTAATCAAGCATTAATTGGATATTGATTTGTATCACTTTTAAAACTAATTATTTTCTATTGTGGGTTTTCTGCCTTATTGACTTGCGCTTTTCTACTGCAGGAAAACATTCATGGTAATTAAATAAACTACAAAATTTTCCACCGTTGTGAATCAGACATTGCCATCATTTGAAGCTACACTTACTTCCACTTTAAGTTCGATGTTTTGATTATATACCATGTTTAACATAATTATTAGAAGGCCCCGGTACCTGGGAGTGTACTGGAAACTCGGAGTTTGAATCCAATCTTGAAATCAAGATCTCTTTACCTACAAAAATATATAAACCTCAAAACCTATTCCTCAAACTTCCAAAAAAGGTGAATTTAATCATGTTTATTAAAAATATTTACTCATTTCAGCCTATTACACCTAAAAATGATTTAGTGCATTCATTGGTGAACAAACATAATTTTGTTAGATTCAACAGTAGCCTGCAAGGAGTTTACCTATAATCAAACCTTTTGCAGGTCTAGTGAGCCATATTTTTAAAAGTTTTGACAGACGCGAACCAGAACTTATCCTACAGGGCAATTTGGTTCAGCAGTTTCTGCGTTTTTTAGAAATATTTGTAAAGAAAGGAATTGGGTCTTTGTCACAAACACTGATTTTCTAATCCCTATATCTTTGGAACCAAATTTTGCAGACCTCAGATATTTCAAACTATGAATTCTGTAAGATCAAATAATCTGAGTTTAAAATATCAAAGGTTTACAACATCGAGTTCTAAAGATATTGAGGTTTAAATATTTGATATTGTTCCAAGGACTCAATTCCTTTAAATAAATTTCAAATAAAATGTAAATTTCGTACCTGCATATTTCTTTATAGGTCCTGTTATAGTTGCAATAACCTTCATAGATCTGCCAGGATGTATTGTTATACGATCAAGTGTTCCTAAACAAATAAATTGGAACTGCCTTTTACCGGTTCAAATTTGAATTACCGATTCAAATTCTTCCTTAATTTTTAACTTTGAATCTGTAAATTTGTTCAAATTGGAATCGGCAGTAGTTTAGCAACGCGACGCAGCTCAAATTCATTAAATTCGGTGGTAAATACATTACATATTGACTTAAAGGTCAATGAAAACCATGTTTCTATTAAGTTTTATAGAAACGGAGAAAAAGTCGATTTTGTGCTTTGGTAACAAGAAAATTTGAAATTTAAAAGCATTATCTTGCAAAGATAGAGGGATATGAAGATTAGAGTTTTTAATGAATTGTTCAGTTATTTAAAAACCATTTGAGCAAAAATTAATCAAGTCTTTGCCACAAACTCTGGTTTTCTAATCCATATATATTTGTTACCTAATGTTGTAGACGATAGATGTTTCAGACTATGAATTCTGATAGATTAAATAATTTAGATTAAATAATTTAATATCAAAGGTTTACATCAATAGGTCGCAAAGAAATAGGGATTAGAAAATTTGAGTTTGTGGCAAAGACTCAATAACTTTGAAAAAGTTTGATTTTGCCAAAAAATTTGTTTCCTATTTTCTTACATTGCGATTAAGAGTTTGAGATAACACTATTTTCAATTTCTATTTTTAATGTTCTCCTCTTGAACATAACATGGGTTTAAATGAAAGTTTACCCAATTTCACAAAAAGGGGACTGTGCAAGCTATTTTCAATAAACCAACATTTAAACAAAGGAATTATCTTTGTCACAAACTCGGATGTTCTAACTCCTATATTTAGCAATCTTGTGCAAGTGTAAACCTTTGATATTTTAAACTTTTAGACTATTTGATCTTACAGAGTTCATAGTTGGAAATATCCAAGGCCTGCAACATTTAGTGGCAAGGAAATTTGGATTAGAAAATCAGAGTTTGCGTCAAAGACGTATTTCCACTCTAAATTTCTAAAGGTTTTACGTGTCACCTTTTATAAAAAGCCAAGGTTGCATTTTATCCAAACATATCCAAATTTTTTATTCAAATATATCCAATCAACTTTCTTTTCGTTGATAAACAAATTTACACGAAGGGTCAGTTATATTATGTAAATAGTTCCTTAAAGAATGCATGCACATTTAAAACATACAGATAGAAGTACAGAAAAGGAAGACTAAAAGTGTTAAAAATTCACCTATAAATGGTCAGACTTTAAAATTGAAACTTGCAAAAAACTTTTTTTTGTAAAAATGTTAAGTGATGAAATCTTACCTGAACATGTTGATAATTTTCAAATAATAAGCAACATATAATAAAAGAAAACACATCTTGATACAGGATTGATGATCTGTACCTTTACGGTGTAGAACTACAGATGATACACGGAACCAGCGTTTATCCCGGGTTTCAAATGACTCCGGAGAAACGTCCCTATTAAAGAAGCCAGGCTTAGCTGGTCCGGAGAGAACGGAGAGACACGCAACTTTATCCTGCCTCTGTAAAAATAAGGCTTTATCGGCGAATGGGTTTCTAATCTCAATCTCCATTGATGATTCGTCATCAAGAGTGACTATCTGGGGTCGAATTTGAATCCCAGGGATTGAGTCTCTCCCAGTCCATTTTGTAACACGGACCATGCATCCCTCATTTTCTCTATATCTGAACTCTTCCTTGGCAGAGATCTTAACCAGCATTGTGCTCAAGGGTTCAAGTTCTATACTTTCCGTGACAGCACAAGGACTGACGGGTATCCAGGTTGGGTGTCGAGGAGGAGATCTAGACCTAGACCTAGAATGTCGGTTGTAGTTTGACTTATATTCCCCTCTATAGCTTGGCTTGTATGGATACCGTTTAACTTTAGGACTCCGGGATCGGGTACTACGCCGGCTTCGTGGAGTAACAGACCTTGATCTGTTTCTAGACCATGATCTTGTTCTTGATCTTGATCTAAATCTTGATTTTGATCTTGATCTTGATTTTGATCTTGATTTGGGCCTGATGTTAGCCAGGGGTGATGCAGTTCTAGACCGTGATAGCTTTCGCAGTTTTAGTGCTGGTGATTTAGAAATAGATTTCGGAGTTTTAGATTTAGACTTGGATCTAGTTAGAGACCTAATCCTGTACCCCCGGGGTATTTTACTTAATAAATCATCATCATCCTTGTCTTCAATAACCTTGTCTACCATAACAACCTAAATAAAAAGTTCATATTTCTGATCAGAATTAATGATTTACAGAAAATACCTTTCGTTTATTTTCATTCTTGTCTGGTTCTTCAAATACACCATCATCAATCTCATTAACAGTATCTTCTGCATCAGTGCCGTGAATCTCTCCGTCTTCAAGAGATTTCTCAATCTTTACATCATCATCATTTTCTTCATCATCGTCGTTGTCATCATACAATTCCTTATTCAGCTTGATTTCATGTTTTATATCTGGTTTCCACACAGCAGCTTCTTTCACATGCTCCTTTGCCTCTTTTTTTCCAGGTTTGGGATCGGAAACCTTTATTGATTTTGGAGTTGTCAGCTGAAGACCACTGCAGGATTTTAGAATTTCACTAACTTGTTCCAAGACAGATGGTTTCTTCTTCTTTTCTTTTTCCTTCTCCTTCTCTTTCTTTTTTCTTTTTGAAGCTTTCTCCTTAGGTGGCTCAACGGGAGCACCTTCAGTAGATTTCATTTTTTTCTTTGATGACACTGGTCTCTCAAATGATTCCTGTTTTTCTAGATCAAAATCATGTTCAGACAGTTTTCTTTTTCTATCAATTAAACCTAAAGAATCTACTGATGATCCTCTGGGCGATGATTTCCTATCATGGCTTAATGACCGAGCCCCTGGTTCTGTATAGTGATAAAAAGTTGTTTTACCGTCAGAATCCTCAACAGAAACATATCCGTCCTTCTCCTTGACCTCCCTAGCAGCGAAATGTGTGCATGGAACCTTCTCCGTCCTAGCATCAATATCTCTCAACTGTTTTCTGTTGTCTCGGGAGTCAAAGTCTCTTATATCTTCATCATAACTGGAATACATCTCTTTACCTGACTGTTCTTCCTTTCTCCAATCTTTGCCGGGATATCCTTTGTTCAAATGCTCTTTGACGGTCTTTTTTCTATCATAGTCAATTCTGGAGAGACGGGACGGATAATCATCTTCGCTATACCCTGATACATATCCAGGTTCATCTAATGCAACATTCTTACGGAGCCGATATGGTTCATGATCCTCATCAAAGCCGGGTCGAGGTCGGATACGTTCAAGCTCACAGATGGATTTGGAACTTGATTTCTTCAAGTAGTCTTTAGGTAGGGAAACATCATCATCATGGCTTGTAAAAACAGGTTTGGAGCGGCTTGAAGACGTGTGGTTTGAGGGTGGTCTCTTTGTATCAAGCTCCAATGCACTTCTCAGATCAGCAGGGGGCATTTCCTGGCAAACACACTTTATTAGTAATCTGAACCATAAGGAACTTTAGATTAATTGATTTTTGCAACTTTTGTTAACTGACTTAATAATTCAACTGTTTAGTAATTTTTTTGCACCCTTTTCAACTCTATAGAACTAATTTGTTTGTTTGATTTGTTAATGAACGAAACCAATATTTTCTGAATGTACGAATCTCATTAAATTACATATTGAAAGCATTAACATTGAATTTTGAATTAGTAAAAATTTCAATTTCTAAATGGGAAGATTTGCAGACATGTATAGTAGCACTGTAATCTTGCCAGGCACATTAGTTGCATAAAACGGCTCTGTTCCAGGTAGTCCGACTAGGCAGTTTACGACTGAATGCATATTCAACTGTATTTACGTGTTTACTCTGCTTTTAAACTGCATTTATCATTTCTTTATAAGGAAAAAAGTCTGTTCCTGAAGTAATTTTCCTCCCCTATAATAGGAAAGATAAATCCTTCAGAAATCCTTCCGAGGCATTTAACATTTCGGACTCGGAAATACAGTGCAGAGCATTACCATGGTGTACCGTTTCGGATTATGCAACTTATGTAGCAGTCCATGGTTAACACAAACCTCATCAGGAAGTTTCCCAGAAGTGAGCGCGTCAAATAGTTTTAGTTTCCACGTGTTAATAAAACCATAGAGTTGGTTGAGTACACCTTCTGTGTCCATACCAATCGGGAAATCGTCTTTGGACATATAAACGAAGGGAATCAATTTCTTCTTAAACTTATCCTGGCCCTAAACATAAAATAGTAATTAGGAAAATTAATTCAGAATCATTTTCTAGATTTTCCAAAAGATTTTTAAAAAAACATTATTCAGGGAGTTAACAATTGGTGCATTACATTTATTATTCCTCCGTCATTTGTTGAAAAACTACTTAGATGTACTCCTGGATTTTCATGTTTTGAGATCCAGGATTTGTAATTTTGCAATATCAAAAATAATCTTATTAATATCCATAAACACAATAATAATAACTAGAATGGAAAGGAGTTAAATGATATCCATTATTTAAAATGAATACATTAAATAAATACTCTTTTCGGAAACATTGAATAGAAAAGTGAGTAGGACAGATCATTTCTATAATTTCATCAACAATTGTTTAACCCTATTCGACGTACGTCTGGTTTACCCTAAATAGAAGCGTGGGGGGGGAAAAATATTCGAACAGCCTCAGAGTCAGACCAATACTTTTTGAATTATCGCAAAGAAAACGACAGTGGGGGCACTGTGAGGTCACTGTGAGTTGTAACTTGTAACCCCCCTCAGTAGGAATAGGGTTAAGTGAACAATGGATAATTGAAGAACTACCTGCGTAAATTAAAACCTGTAAATATTTCTCTGAAACGCAAAAATAAAATAGAAAACAATATTCTTGAAATTGAAAAAGTTGAGAAAGAAAAAAAAATACTTACATTTTATAAAGTACAAAAACAACATCTCCATCCAACAAAATAAATATAACATGGGGTTCAATTCAAGATCCTTAGAATACACTTTGTATACAAAAAGTACTAAATGGTAATTATCTTTTGTAAAGAAGTTTTTAAATAATGAAAATAAGTTTTTGATTTGGAATTATTATAATTTTAAAGATAATATAGAATTTTTGTAAGTATGGAAAGTAATTTGTTAAGAATTAAAAAAAGTTCGTCTTTGTGAATTAAATGTTTAAATAACTTATATAAAGTTGTCTTAAATTTATTTGTATATTTAAAAGTGCTTTGTAGAAAATTTGCAGGTCCACTGACTATTTAAGAATTATGCAAATTGTTAGCCGAGCGATGTCTATGTATGATAAATATAGTTTATTAGTTAATAATTAACCCACAAAATTCTTAGTGTTCTCTCCTACATCTCGAGTTTGCAGCATTGTAGTTCTCTCCTACCTTAGAATGATACTGGAGCACTCTATCCCAACCGTATCCAGCAGTAACAAACCTCTCCGTGATATCTCCAGATACAACCATACACCTGATCCCCATATATTCTCAACCATCAGGTCTAAGTACTGTGGTCACCAGAAAGCAGTGAAATGCTTGGAGTCTCCTTATTTCTTTTAAAAGCATGGATTTTGAAATGAAATTGACCGGTAAAGTTTTATTATTCTCTTATATATAAAAGGCTTTATTATCCTATAAGGTACTGAAGAGTGTAGAGGTATATTAACATGATCGTGTTTAACTGGGCCTTTAAAAAAGGATTATTTTAAATTGTGTTTTCTGTTGTGAATCAGGCATGCGCCTCATTAAATGGATGGTCTTTTGAAATATCGCTTACAGTCCCTTTTAGCACAGAATATTAGAAGTTTGTTTGATTTAAAATGTGAAGAATATATATTCCTGGTTTTATTAAGTCCAGCTCTTTCAAGGATAGAATCCAAACAGGAGGTGACAGGACGTAATCCAGCATACTTGCTGTTCTTCCGAATCCTGATAATAAACATTTAATAAACATTTAATAAACATTGTGTTGGTGATTTTTACATCAAACTCATTTGTTAATTCCTACAGAGAGACCCATTAAAGACGAGTGTTAAACTGAAGTTTTTGATCTTTCAAATTTAGAACTGTCTGAGAAACAAGAAATACAGCAATTGTGTAATGTGCACAGACCCTTTTAACTTTAGAAGTTGATTTTAAAAACTTGTTTACATGTCGTTTGCTTATACCATAGTTTTATGGGTCTCAGTCGTCTCACTGTATTTTATTAAATTTCTAAAATAACCATTTAAAAGCAGGAGACAATACAAATAATCCCGGTCAAATTTGTCTCCAGTTTGAGTTCCAAAATTAATGCTTTTACTTGTCACATGTGTGTGTTATATATGTATCCTAATCCTAGAACAAATTATCATATATAGTTTTAAATATTTTGAAAAAAGTATGTACATAAATAAATTAGGATCAAATTAAATATTATATTGTTATATCACCATAATTAATATTTATATCACCTTATTTCTTCATTGGCATTCATACTTCCACTTTCAATCTTAAACATAAATAAATATTAAGTAAATTGGAAAAAAAGTAATATTGTTTTTTGTCTATCAAAATGTCTAAAACAAAATTCTACACTATGAAGCAACAAACATGAATACACATTTTAGACTCAAGTTATGACTTTACATAGTCCAATGTTAACGAGACACAGCAATTGTGCAGTGTACATAGACCTGCTGGACTAAATAAGTGATTTAATTAGTTATTAGTTAAACTATTTGCTTTTTAATACACTAAAATCAAATCAAATACACTAAATCATTTCTTTGTCGTCTTCACATTCTACAATTTTCCAGTTCTCTCTGTATCAAAGCTTCAGAAGTATATCTCTATTTAAGTTTTAAATTTTTACTAGATTCCATCAAAGATTGAGCACCTTGTGTTCCTGCTCCTGAATCCTCCTAAGCTTGTCAACTACCCTAGGTTCAGTGTTGAAGAATTTAATTGTCAGGTTTACCAGACGAGGGCATGAAACACCTTGAGGAAATCCATCCCTAAATAATCAAAAAAAGCTTTTACTCAAAAACTTATGAGAATTTTTCCAATTACGTCTTCATAACTAAAGCTAAAAATGAATGATTTTTGGTCCTAAAATGACATGTAAATAGGTTATTTTTTCCCTTTTCAATGCTGATAAGATTTTTTGATTATTTATTACACCGTTCTCTCCATACACTTCACGCAAAATTTTACTGTTTTTTCAAAATTTTTGAAATATTCTAAAAAGTATAAAAAAGGCAGAAAAACGGGTTAAAGCAATGCAATAAAAAAAATAAACTTTCGACCTTGTTTTATCTTTTAATAATAAAGAAACAGCACTAAAGATTTTGCAATTTACAATTTGTTACAACTGAGCTAAAAACTTAAGTTAAAAGTGTGTCCATTGGATACTCAGATTAAATAATTGGGATTAAGAATTTTTCATTCTAAAGTTTTCAGCTCAGATAGATTTATATTTCAAAATAGTTTAGTTGCAAAATACAAAACTTTTAGCATTACTTCATAATTAAAGAAAACAAGATGACGAAAATTCCATTTTTTTCTGGTTCCCCTGTACCTATTGTCTCCGATTGTCTTCCCCAGCTCCCTGGCCAAGAGCTCCCTGTCGTGGGTGTCCCTCATGTTCACGAGATACATCTCCTCTAGGTCCGAGTAGAGATACTTGTTCTTCTTCCAGCAGTCAATCATCGTTGTAGCACACTACATACATAGATAATTGTAGAATTAAACTTACTACATATATAGTATAGGCATTGCCCGTGGAATTAAAAAAAAACTTGAACAAAAAATTACCGAAGTTAAAAAAATCGAATTTTTAAGAATTTTTTTTAAAAACTTTTTGTAGCCACTGTAACCCACGGATTCCCTTAAATAATTTTAGCCAATTTGGTCCAGTTGTTTGACCAGCTATATATATATATATATATATATGAGCAAAGTGCTTTATTATATATAGACGTAGATAAATAAAGTACCTCCTTCCACCTCCTTATTTTAAAGCATATACCTTTTCTTTCTTGGGATGGGGGGGGTGGGGTACGGTATGCCCCCTATGTTTTTTTTAAGATTTCCTTTGTGTTGAAATTTTTTACTTCAATTCAAATAAAAACATTTAGTTAACCTTATTAGCAGTGTTATCATCAAAATCAAGTTTAAGCTCCTTCTGGAAAAATCTACAAAGATCTCCAAAGCCAAGTGGTCGTTCATGCTGATGATCCTGTTGACGATCTTGTTGCCGATCATCTTGACGATCATATCGACGATCTTTATCCGAGCGAAGAGCTGATCCCCCTTGGGAACGGAAGTCCTTAAAACTTTCCTTTTAAGGCAAATATTGATTTCTGCACGGAAGCGAATAAAGTATATTGTTTTCAGAAAAATATTCTATATTTAAAATATTTGGTTTTGCTACTTTTCTTCTTAAAGCTAAGTATGTAAAATTTTTCTTTGTTTACATCTCAACAGATCGGTCGGAAATTTTAGTGAAGAATTGATAGTCTTAAACGCTTGATCTCGATATCCAATGTGAGTACTTTCAAATAAGATGAATCCTTGATCCCTCTTGCAGGGTATCACGAGGTATCGAAGAGGAATTTGATTAATCCGTCTGCATTAGATGGAGATCAGTGCTTGTCCCAAGATTTATAACACTCAAATTCTGAAATCTGAAGACATTTTTTACTCTGGTTCTTTCACTATTTTCGCATTTAAAAATTTCCAAAATTAACATCTGTGCTGGAAAAAAAAAGATATTTTTGTAAATAATTTAGTAAAAAAATGTGAAAACGCATTAAAAGAAAGTTTCCTTGTCATGGTGTCGTTGGTATGATGATGATGTAAAGAGGTTTTCCTTTCCAGAGCCTCGATCCTGTCCCACAAACCTATTCTCATACCTGCAATTTACGATTTTAGTGAACACTCCCATTTTAATCTTGAAATTGGATTTAATAAAGTTTCCTTTTCCAGAGTTTTGATTGAGTTTTATTAAAACTTTTTATAAAACAATGATTTTGGTTCGCAATGCAGTTTGTGGACAAGCTCGGGACAAATCTAAAAATCTTCTCTATAAAGAGAAAATTAAAGTTAAACAACTTGATAACATGGAGCGTCGTCACAAAATGATACTGTTATATGTAATCTTATTAATGTTTGTGTACTGGACTTGATGCGATGATTATTTCTAGACATTTAAAAATAAAAGTTAGTTAAGTTAATTTCAATTTTATTTTATATAAATCAAAAAAATATATATTTTTTGACAATTCAGTTACGGATTACACTTTACAGTACAGTGTGGTATACAACTTATTAAACATTATAGCATGATGTATACTTTATGGCGCATCTATAATAAAATTTACAATGAAATTAACAAATCTGACAACGTTTTATATCTATACAATCTTGATTGTTTGATTTT
Source organism: Eurytemora carolleeae (assembly GCF_000591075.1). Taxonomy (NCBI): domain Eukaryota; kingdom Metazoa; phylum Arthropoda; class Copepoda; order Calanoida; family Temoridae; genus Eurytemora; species Eurytemora carolleeae. The sequence goes on from NW_019396157.1 coordinate 200,446, forward strand.
TCAAAAATTATGTGAGATTTAGACCATAATAAGAGTTAATTGCAACAAATTTGATTAAATAATTCAGTTTATAACAAATAAAAATAAAATAAATAAGCGGTAAAGTATAAAACATTCTTTTTAAAGGCGGGAAAAAATAAAAAGGATTACATTTTCTCCTTCCAATTTGGTTTTAGATTCAAAAACTAGATCCAAATCAGGCCTCCATGCAAAAACTAGATCCAAATCAGGCCTCCATGCAAAAACTAGATCCAAATCAGGCCTCCATGCAAAAACTAGATCCAAATCAGGCCTCCATGCAAAAACTAGATCCAAATCAGGCCTCCATGCAAAAACTAGATCCAAATCAGGCCTCCATGCAAAAACTAGATCCAAATCAGGCCTCCATGCAAAAACTAGATCCAAATCAGGCCTCCATGCAAAAACTAGATCCAAATCAGGCCTCCATGCAAAAACTAGATCCAAATCAGGCCTCCATGCAAAAAATTTNATTAATATATATATATATATATATATATGAGCGAAGAGCTTTATTATATTTATATAAACACACAATCAGTTAAAATAAATATATTCATCTGCACAAGGTCATAAATAGTACATTTATAACACCTTGTAAAAAAGTATTAAGAAGAAAGAACAATAAAATTTTGTTTAAATAGAGAATTCAAGGTTGAAAGTGATATATTATATGACTCATCGGTCTGCTCTCAATACATTTACCTGTAAAATTGCATTTTTATACGTATTTCCATACGCTATCCATTCTTCTATAAAACTGAACATATTTTAAATAGTTTTAATTACTTGCATAATTATCTATCCTACTCTACTTCCAGATATAAAAGATGAATGCAACATCTGCTTAAATCAATCACGTGATATAGCACATTAATCTCATTAAAAGGAAAGCATTCGCTGGGTTAAACTGTACATTTCCAAATTGCCGTCTGTATAGTCTATTCATGATACAGTACAGTGTACAGCTGCCTAAAAATACCCCGTAGTTCGAAGAAACTCAAGGAAATAAAGTTTACACTTTTGTAAATATGTAATCCGATAAAAAAAATTACCCAAAAAATTGTCTTTACTTTTTAAATGATCAAAAAATGTCAAGACATTTTGTAAACCTAATGAAAAATGTCTGTACACTATTCTAATAATACTAGCCTTAGAGGGCGCTTCGCGCCCATCTTCTAAATTAATTGTGAACATGTTCTCTTTGTGTACATCGTAAAACAAAACAAAAATAATAATTGGATACAAACAAACAGACAGACAAGCCAAATTAATATATAGATGTCTCTGTACTATATTACTTTGACAAAAATGTCTAAAACCTATAAAACGGACTAAACATATTTGTATAACTATAGAAATGTCAAGATGTCTGCAGCATATAATAAATCTGATAAATTTTATCTCTACACTGTTAAAATTTGATACAAAATGTCAGTACCCGAATGAATCTGATAAATAATATAATTCTACACATCTGATACAAATGTCTGTATACTAGGTTAACAGAGGCAATGTTTAAAATCCCAGCTACAACGGAACTGTCAATAATATTTCCTTATCTAGCATACTATTCATTGATAAGAAATATAGTGAAGTCAAAATTAAAATTAAACTTTATTGAAGAACTGATTCCTTCTTTATTGGCTTAATAAGTTCCTTTGGAAAGCAAACAATGATATCTTAATACTGTAAACACGTAGGATTAAATGTATCCCTGCATCCTACCTGGTGTCTGGAGTAGGATGAACTGTATCTCTAGATATCCTACCTCGTATATGAAGTAGGATTAACTGCATATTCCTATATCCTACCCGGTATTTGGAGTAGGATGAGCTGTATCCCTGTATATCCTACGTGGTATCTGAAATAGGATGAACTGTATCCCTGTATCCGACCTGGTAACTGGAGTAGGATTAACTGTATCCTTGTATCCTACTTGGTATCTGCAGTAGGATCAACTGTATCCCTATTCTATCTGGTATCTGGAGTAGGATAAACTGTATCCTTGTATCCTACATGGTATCTGGAGTAGGATGAACTGTATTCCTATATCTTACATGGTATCTGGAATAAGATGAACTGTATCCCTGTATCCTACCTGGTATTTGGAGAAGAATAAACTCTATCCCTGTATCCTACCTGGTATCTGGAGAAGAATTAACTGTATCCCTGTAGGCTGTATATCCTACCTGGTATTTGGAAAAGAATGAACTCTTTCCCTGTATCCTACCTGGTATCTGGAGAAGAATGAACTGCATCCCTGTATATCCTACCTGGTATTTAGAGAAGCATAAACTCTATCCCTGTATCCTACCTGGTATCTGGAGAAGAATGAACTCTATCCCTGTATCCTACCTGGTATCGGGAGAAGAATGAACTCTATCCCTGTATCCTACCTGGTATCCGGAGAAGAATGAACTGCATCTCTGTATATCCTACCTGGTATCTGGAGTAGGATGAACTGCATCTCTGTATATCCTACCTTGTATCTGTAGAAGAATGAACTGTATCCCTGTATTCTACCTGGTACCTGGAGTAGGATGAACTGCATCCCTGTATATTCTACCTGGTATCTTGAGAAGAATGAACTGTATCCCTGTATCCTACCTGGTATCTGGAGAAGAATGAACTGTATCCCTGTAGGCTGTATATCCTACCTGGTATCTGGAGAAGAATGAACTGCATCCCTATATATCCTACCTGGTATCTGGAGTAGGATGAACTCTATCCTTGTATCCTACTTGGTATCTGGAGAAGAATGAACTGTATCCCTGTATTCTACCTGGTATCTGGAGTAGGATGAACTGCATCCCTGTATATCCTACCTGGTATCTGGAGAAGAATGAACTGTATCCCTGTATCCTACCTGGTATCTTGAGGAGAATGAACTCTATCCCTGTATCCTACCTGGTGTCTGGAGAAGAATGAACTGTATCCGGAGCAACTATCTCTGTGTCACCCTGGAAACAAGATGAATAAAACCTTCTCTTCTCTCTAATCTATAGTTTATAGATTTAGTTCTCCGATCCTCTTTCTCCTCTTATTCTTTATGTCTATACTAGTCTCACGTCTTAAAAGTTCAGAAATCATTTTAGAAATAAAACTGCATTTTAAAAATATTGAATCGTTAAAATTAATCATACTATTAATTATTAATACTTTTGCTGTTGTGTATATAGAACATATTTTATTTAAATGCATAACATATCAAAATAATAAATCTATCATATTTTTCTACTTTCTCTGGAAGAATGAGGGTTTAAAGTTTTAGTTTGTATAGTTCCGTTTTAAATCATTCTAATGTTGCAATAACACATTTGCCATAATATTTTTTGCTTAAATAAAATTGATGATGCATTTGACATTAAACGGTATCATTCAATATTATTTATGTTGTAACTGACACGTCTTATTCTCTTGTGGGGGATAGTAACGCTATAAAGTTTATACTATCTTTTCGAGAATTTTACTTAAGGTCGGACTTTATAATACTACGTCTGATACCTAATGTATGTACAGTCTGTTCTGGTATCTCTAAGCGATACGTCTGGTACCTAAGATATGTGCAGTACTGCTATAGTATCCCTTAATGATAACTTTGGGGTCTGATATATGTACAGTACTGTTTAAGTAGCCCTAAGTGATACGTCTGGTGCCTAATATATGCGCAGTACTGTTCTGGTAGCCCTGAGTGTTGAGTATGTTGCCTTCTTTATTTACATTACTGTCCTGGTATCTGATCTATGTCACGCACAGTACTGTCCAGGTACCTGATCTATGTACAGTACTGTCCTAACACCTGATCTATGTCCAGTACTGTCCTGGTACCTAATATATATACAGTACTGTTCTGGTACCTTATCTATGTACAGTACTGTCCTAACACCTGATCTATGTACAGTACTGTCCTGGTACCTGATCTATGTACAGTACTGTCCTGGTATCCCTGGCCGAAGACGTAGAACCAACTGGATAGCTCATTTCCTCAGTCTAATGTTCAATATTTCAAGTTTATAAGTAAATAGAGGTTCAAGGGAGTGACAACAAATTTTGAAGAAGGGTATAGGTTGATCAATTAATATATTGTCTTTAGTGTGAAGTCAACATTGGATTCTCTACAATAACAGACCTTATAATTTGATCTTAAAATCCTGTGATACGTAAACAGCAGTGAAAAAATAAGCTTTCTTAAGGCACCCCTTTTGTAGAGAGAGAGGGGGGTGTTCTTTCTATTGTAAATACTTATAGTGTAAACTTTACTTAACGAGGTCAATCGATATTTTTGTTCATTTTAATATAAAAACGTTTAAGGAAGGGGAACATTATATTTTTTTTCGATAAAAAAATATTATTAATTTTATAGTTTGGCCTCATTATGAGCAGTATTCTGGCAACTAGTACGAACGTAGGAAATTGTACCGTCGGACACGTTTGTAATATGATGTTTGTACTGTCCGAACATTGTACCGTCCGACGTCTGTAGATCTGACGTTTGTACAAGACCCATTTTCTGATAAATACCACAGTGATAATAATAATAAAGTGGAATAATATTTGAAATTCATGACTAAATATAATTGAATTATGAGTATCATACAAATTATTTCTATCCGATATTTCTGTAAACAGATTATGTAATATTGATCCAAACATTAACCAGAAAAGTTATGGAAGGATTCTAATCCAGGGAAATATATAGGGTAGACCAAAGATAGTCCTAATGCTCTTTGGGATTGACAAATTTAAAGTTTTATAAGTTACGGAAACATTAGATAGAATAGAATGACTCATAAATGGATTCATTTTTTTGCAAAAGTTGTGGATTTAAATTGTTTAAATAAAACAGCTAAAAGTTAAATTACACAGAAGCAAACATATGTTGGAAAGTTATAATTCATCTTTTTAACAGCATCTGTAGACGTTATTCATCATTATCATCATTATCATCATTATCATCATTATCATCATTATCATCATTATCATCATTATCATCATTATCATCATTATCATCATTATCATCATTATCATCATTATCATCATTATCATCATTATCATCATTATCATCATTATCATCATTATCATCATTATCATCATTATCATCATTATCATCATTATCATCATTATCATCATTATCATCATTATCATTATTATCATCATTATCATCATTATCATCATTATCATCATTATCATCATTGTCATCATTGTCATCATTATCAGCCACCTGAACCTTCTCCCTAGCTAGCAGTTTCTGCAATTCCTCTCTAAGTTTAGCCCTTCTATCCTTTTTGCAGGGTTTAGACACTTTTCCTCTTTTTGGTTTCCTGCTCCTTTCTAGCATATCCTGAACCCTAAATAAACATCCTTGTTCTAAATCTAGAAATCTGTTCATAATCTATAATTTTTAACAAAGATGCCAAATAAATATGAGGACAATCCCTTTATAATATCACCTAGCGATCAGTTCATCTTCTGCTGAAGGATCATGATCTTGATCATGAATATTCTTGACAATATGTTTATTTTCTGTTTTCTCCAAATCACTTTCAGGATCAATATCAGAGCTTTCACTGCTCGTCCTAGACAACAAGATCGTTGGTACAGCCTGCAGGGCGTCATATAATACATGCACTTTTCTTGGTACAAGGAGATGTATAAAAACATACACCTCTATTAGTACAGGGAGTCATATAAAACATGCACATCTGTTGGTACAAGGAGATGCATAAAAACATAAACATCTATTAGTACAGGGCGTCTTATAATACATGCACTTCTCTTGGTACAAGGAGATGTAAAAAACATACACCTCTACTAATACAGGGCGTCTTATAATACATGCACTTCTGTTGGTACAAGGAGATGTATAAAAACATACACCTCTATTAGTACAGGGCGTCATATAATACATGCACTTCTCTTGGTACAAGGAGTTGTATACAAACATACACCTCTACTAGTACAGTTCATAGAGGAAGTCCCGAAAAAAACGCCCGATTGTTCACTCCGTGTCAAAAACACAGTTAAAGAACTATATAATGTTATAAGTGACCCTCCATACCTTTAACCCTATCCCTATTGTACTATTTTCTCTAATATAGGGGGGGGGGGGTGTTCCCCCACATATTATGTTGCCCTTAGATTTTTGAAATTTTCAACATTACCTTGACGAATCTGAGGTGCTCGGCATTTTGATAATTCTGAAGACAAAAAAATATAGAAATTATAGTTTAACGTCAGAACTTTAATCTCTGCAACAAAACAATACCCATTAATCTCCACTTTACGTAGACGTACATATTAATTAATTTGATCACTCTTCGAAATCAGGAAGTGGTTATAACACCCTACAGGGTTAAATTAATTGAGAGATCCAGCATTGATCCTTAGATTTAAAAATGCACACATTGAATATCAAGATCAAGCCTTTAAGATAAACAATGCTCCAAACACTAAAGTTTCCCCCTCTCTGTCTAATGTTTTGAAAGGAAACCCTATAGTTTATGCTCTGGAAAAAACCCAATAAACGAAATATTTCGAAAGAATCCGCAAATCTCACCATATAACCGGTTTTTTAAATTCACTTTTAATGCACAGTTTGGACTTTCTTGCTCCTAGGAATACCTTTACGTGGTAAGATAACCATAGTTGGGGTTCTAAATTAAAACCAATTATGATATTGTGTTTGTTTTCAAATAAATAAAAAATCTTTCCTTTTGAATCAACTCTGCACACCTTGATTAATCAAAGGTCTGATGATTAATAGACTTGAATTGAGAGTTTATTCCACTGAGACGGAATCTTTTCCAAGTAGAGTATATTTAATTCGACTTAAGTTTGAAATGCCAAAATTAAGCCGGAATCAAAGGTATCAGGTCCAGACTCTTGATTGATATCAGATTTCATTAAGAAATTAATCATTATTGAAGTAACAACCCCCCCCCGCTCTCTCTTCCAGACTCAAGCCACGTTTTTATATTAAAATCAATATTAAAATTTGATTTTTTACTTTTACTGTATTTTAAACGAAGAAGTATTAAAGATGACTCCGTAAGTTTAAAGATTGTTGAATTAGAATAGGATAAAGAATTTAAATTGGAGAAACTCAAATAGAGTCTAGTACAATAGATGGTAACGTAGAGTTTATACACTCTCACACATCTGTATTCTGACGTCACAAGTGACAATTCAGTTTGTGTGTCCAACAAAAATTGTCAAAAATAGTGCTTATTTTAGAATAAAGTGCCTACAGTAAAATAAGTGCAATTTTATGTGTTTTTTGTTTCCTATTTTTACACTTTTATATTCATCTTGGAAAACATGTCTACTATTGTGAGAACATTTTGTTTTCCTTGTATATTTGACACTTGTGACGTCTTGTATACTCGGTCCATTTCTCTGTTGCCACCTACACGTGGATTTAACGGTTCTGTCAATATTTCAGAAAACTGTGACTTTTGATCACAAAATGACCCGTTATACATAATATTTTATCCTGTTGTCTTAAATACTTTTTTGTCTGCATATTTTAAATGAAAAAAGTATAACATAAACAAATCTGAAGTTTAAAGATTGTTGAATTATAGACCAAAACACGTTTGATTTCAAATAAATGAAACCGAAAGCTTCTCACTCTGGTTAGTCCAGGGTGCCTATTGTACTTGATAATCTATTTGAAGAAACCGAACGTTTTTGCCTTTGTTGGTCCAGGGTAATAGTGCTCACGTTACGTGTATAATTTACAGTGTGCACCACTAAACAGGAGAATTAGAGAAAACCAAGAAAGGTACAGGGTTACCCTCAAAGTATGAGACTGTAAAGACGACCCAAAACTCTAGAAATATGACTAGTTGTAGCTTTATTTTTGGTTTCTGCATTCAATTTTGTAAGTTGATGGTGTATGGAATGATTAAGCACAGAAATAATACAGTTTTGGCCAACAAGGAACCCTGAATTTAAGAAAATGGACTTAATTCCGTACAATCGTTTTTAAAGTCTCATCCTTTGTGGGTAACCCTGTATAAAGATACATGCCTATTTGAAAGAAAAATTGGTTCTTCTAAAAATTTAACATTGCTTATTTTTCATTAAACGGACATAGCTATTAAACTGCCCTGTATTACTATATATATATATATAGTCTGCAAGTATATTGTGCAATATACGAGTAAAATGGGTCTGTCTACACTGCATAATTGCTGTGTCTTAGTCTTATGCTTATTAAACTTTCAAAAATAATAGGTTGACTCTAAAAGTCGTCTTCCTATTTCATAGATTTCTGTTCAATTCTGTTTTCATAGATCGATTTTCGTAAAAACTTTGAAAATCCACGATAAATAATCTTAAATCCGCACAAATTTGGTATTATTGTTTTATCGAAGAGTAAACGCTGAAAGATTAAGCAACAATTTGAAACAGAAGAAGTAAGATTAAGCAAACAGACTGAATTAAAAGAAACACCATGATAGCCTAGGCTGAAAACTTTAGATTGGGTCGACATCCTTAATCCTGGTCGGTTAATTAATCTGGAGATTAATAACGAGAGGAGAACAAGCATTATTTAATCTCGAGAATAAGAAAAAAGAGTGGATCAAGCATTAATTCCTATATCCACCATTCAAAAGTTCCCAGCTCAGGTATCATATTTATTGGATGTAAAATGTAAAATGTGCCCCCTATTAAAGATGANCCCCCCCCCTTAACATACATCCCTTCTATTCACTAGGAGACGCTCTGTATATCTGTATGTTTGTATATTGTTTTCACTGTTTTGAAAATAGATAAGTTCTATATCAGCTGAATACGACTGAATACAATAACAGGTGGTTTACATCATTAAACATATTAATTCAATACAAGCAGCCTCAAAGTCAGAATATTTAAAAAAAAATAACAAATAACAAAAAAGAAAATAATAAACCAGGAAATAATATAAAGAAATCGAAATTTGGACAGAAAAAGTATGTCTAGAATTAAAACCATTTAAAGATAAAACTTTTTAAAATTTGTATCTATGCCAAAAATGATTTACTTTAAAAACTATATTATAGACGATATTTGTTGTTTTTAGCTGATAAACTGTGGGTAAAAATACTACTGTATATTTCTCTATTTATCTACTATGTGTGTTCACTATTCAGCTGTCCTATACAACTGATACTAATATATTCTTCAAGTCTTCAAGCCGATAATACATTAATATTAAAACACAGAGTGAAAGCAACACGTTACAATGGTAGCTAGGATATCAGGGTGGGTTCATATAAAACCTTCGCTTCTTCGGGTATTAGAAAGTTATTATATTTTTCACCTATTTAAAAATTAACATCGATAGATATCTAACATCCATAGCTTTCTTTTTTATGACATTTAAAGGACGGAAATGCTAGCGAATCGATACTTATAAATAATTAAATACTAAAACCGATTCTTCAAAATATTTTTTATTAGATTTCTTATAAAATATTTATTAGAATAACAAAGATATTTATTTAAATACCGACAAAGTAATAAGTCTGATTCTTGAAGCTCTTTAAATATGACGATCTCATGTTAAAATTATGACTTTTGCCTTGAATTTAGCCTTTAAATGGCTTATTCAATGATTTGAGAAAGAGAGAAAAAGGTTACAGCTGCAAGGAATCAGGAATATAAGGAAACAGACATTATACATTTAGTAAAGTCGTCTCTGAAGTCTCATCCTTTGTAGGTAGGTAATCAGGGGCGTATTCAGGAATTTGTCCAGGGGGGGGCTTAAATTTTTTTCTCTTTCCAGGGGGGNTACAATTTGACTAATCAAAAAAGAATTTCCCCTTTTCTTTATTATACTATTTGTTGGTGGATGCGTTTTTAATTTAAAAAAAGTAAAGGAAGAAATTAATTCTATGAGGAAATACAGGAGGCAAGACTTTGCTACCACATATCTCCGATCGTTTACTTGTTAAACACAAGAAGAGGAAATCAAATATTTTTAAAGGCTTTTTATGATGCAAGATTTCAAAGTAAATTAAAAAAGCTGACTGCATAGGAATTGAATCTTTGTAGCAAAGTCTGATTTTCTAATTCCTATTTCTTTGCAATCCAATGTCTGAGACCTCAGTAGGCCTTTTATATTTCAAACTATGATTTCTATGATAAAATATCTGAGTTTGAAATATCAAAGATTTACACATTAAGCAAAGATAAAAGGATTAGAAAATTCGAGTTTGTTGCAAAGACTCAATTCCTTCTTGCAATATTTTAAAAAAGAAAGGTTTGAGTAAATGTGTGGACTGTATGATATACCTTGTGGTATCCTAGATACTGAACCCAAACCTGCAAACTGTCCAGGCCATGTTTAATGATTATAATTCTAATGTTTACATTAAAACTCCCACTTTTAAAACATAATTAAACTTTTTAAAAGGGACTGTAAGCGTAAGTTCAAGCAACCTTCCATGCAAAAAATAGAAATTCCCGTTTTTCACCGGTTCCATTAAAACCTTAATCTGATAAAAAATGTTAAAGATTTACCATACATAGTTTTTCTGACTCAAAAAGTATTTAATTCTGATAACTTCGTCATTGCTTCTTGTATGCGAGAAATGCACTGGTTACTTTTTCAGCGAACCCGCAATAGAAATTAAACAATTTATAAGAAAAAAAAACATTAATATCTCATTCATACTTGATCAGAAAAGCTTTTGAGTATACCGTTGTAAATCAGGCATTGTCATTTTTGTATGGAGAGTCACATGACATTACGCTTAAACATAATAAAACTTTTCAAACATTATAATTTCAGGCCATGTTATATTTTGGACTTTAACAGGTATGACATTCTGATAAAAAGGTTTACTACGTTATTAAAGGGACTGTAGCTGTAATTTCCAGTAAACTTTCATTTGACTGATCAAGGATGACCTATTTTTTGTACAGAACCACTTGTAATAGTTGAACATTTTGTTTACTGTTTTAAATTTAACCCTTTTCCTGCAGGGGGGGGGGTCAATTTGACCCCCCCTTGAGTTTTTTTTTACATAACTCAAAAAGTATTGGTCTGAGGCTGTTGAAATTTTCTGACTTTTCCTAGATACCCAAAGCCCTCCTTTTAGGCCTAAAACTGGGCTTTAATACTAACTGCCTGAGTCCTCAGGCACACTGCCTGAATGACTGCTTTTTCCTGTAACAAACTAAATCTTTGTTTTGACCCACTTCCACTTGTCAGATTTTGATCAAATTTAGATTTTGGGAAAGCCTTTGACATAATTGCAAATTTGCAATTTTTTTTGCAGATTCTACAAGGTGAGCACAAGAGCTTTCTAATGATGTATCATTTGTCATATTTGAACATCAAACATGGAATTTAGAGGGGGNCTGTTTTATATTTAATGAACATTAATATTTATTTTCCTAATTTTTGTACTGAACTGTTTTTAATAGTTGAAAATTTTGTTTACTGTTTTATATTTAATGAACATTAATATTTATTTTCTAAAAATGACAGAATATAAATTGTACATCGAATATTCTAGATTTCTAGGAATAATTGTGACTTTATCCACGTTGAAAATTTAGACACTTCATCCCTATTTGTAAATAAAACACTCCATTAAATGTCGTCTTATATTATGACAAAACTTTATACAATTCATTAAATATTTATTTGTCATTATTTGTTATAATTTGAACATAAAAGCTATCATCCAGTCATACAGGGCTGTTGGTTATATACAAGCTTAAAACCACGATTTCCTTTATCCTGAAAATATATTTATATAAAACAAAATCAAAGGAATATACATATAAAACAAAATCAAGGGAATATATATATAACAAAATTAAGGAAATATATATATATAACAAAATCAAGGGAATATAAAAGAATTTGTCTAGGGTGGAGCGTGAAGCCCCAATAGTCCCTCCCACCTCTAATAAACCTTTGGATTGCAAGTTTCAGAGCAAATAATGAAAGAGATGGAATAATATTCAAGTTTAAACGTACAGTTTAACCCAAAACTTCGGAGCCATCGAAAGAATTTATAAAATGTCGTCTTGACAATTTGTCATTTGGTTTTATACTAATATACCTAAATCTCGGTAATGGTAAATTAAATCTTGTCCCTGGGAAGTATATAATTGTATACCTGAGGTGAATTGTTTGCAGTAGTTGGACCACCCTCCTCTCCATCAGTAACTACGCCTAGCAGGAAGGGTTTGCTAAAAAGATACCTCCATTTTTAATCAGTTTATTAGCTCCATCTTGCGCGGATTCTATGAATTTTTATTATAAGGCAGAAACGACTTTGGGAAATTACTAGTAAGTCACAGCTGATATAAACCACAGGTTGCTGATTTCTGATTTTTCTAACTTTTCTCTTCATGGTATTGCCAGCTGTTTGAAAAAAATGCCGATTATTGACATTTCTGTTTTGTAAATATAGGAGAGCATGATAGTGCCATCTTTAATCATGCTTTTGCAAATTGTTTTAGAAATTCGTTAAAAGATTACTATTGCTTCGGCCTACAAAACAAAATACCATGATTTAGGTAATGAATATTTTAAAATTGCGTTGATGTCTTGTCAAAATGGCGTTTGTCTTGATAAAATTGCGTTGATGTCTTGACAAAATGGCGTTGATGTCTTGTCAAAATTGCGTTGATGTTTTGTCAAAATGGCGTTGATGTCTAGTCAAAATAGCGTTGATGTCTTGTCAAAATGGCGTTGATGTCTTGTCAAAATGGCGGTTCCTGTATGATATAACAGATCCCAGTGCAGCAGCACAATCAACAGTTTTCCCAGTCTGCACCCGGCAAAATCCTAGAGCCAACCCACAAAATCTAAAATAATATATAATCTTTTTCCAGTAAACTACACATAAAGCAAATAGTATAAATTATATCAATGATATATTCTTTAGAGAAAAAAAACTCAACGATAGCGGTCGAACAAGCGGTTTTTATTTATAGTCAAAACTCAATAAAGACGTAGTTCAGAATAAGAAATGCGATTTGTTTCTTTCTTTACATAAACAATGTGTAATTTTTATTGTTGAAGGAAAAAGAGTTTTGTAAAAGAAATTGTTTTTCCAGCGATGAAACAACGATATGGTGAAGCAATAAAATTTATGGGAAAAAATATTTTTAATTTCTTATTCTAAACTATGAAGAGTCTAAGCTGTGTCTCAATCTCTCGTTTACCCGCTACCACTGTTTTTTTTTCTCCAAAGAATATATCATTGTAATTTCATTTAAAATAAACAATTTACAATTTTATGATTGTGCTGCTGTGCATGCTATAATTGCTTCATGTTGTAATTCATGGGTTATCCAACCAAAGGCTCACGAAGAATGAGACTGCAGTAAATAAAAATATTCTTATCTGTTGCAAAATTTTTGAATTCATAAGACGAACAAGAAATGAAAATTTAAATTTGAATTTCTAAACTTGGAAAAGATTTTTTTGTTTTGCTTTGTTTACCTTTCCCTGGAGGTGTGAGTTGACCCATCCTCACTTCCACCTGGTATCCGTACATAATCGTACACACACGCAGTATCCCCGTACTTTACATCCTGTACAGTGTACATATATTTAGATATCTGTACATCATCGTACACACACGCAGTATTCCCGTACTTTACATCCTGTACAGTGTACATATATTTAGATATCCGTACATAATCGTAAACACACGCAGTATCCACGTACTTTACATCTTGTACAATGTACATATATTTAGATATCCGTACATAATCGTACACACATGCATTATCCACGTAATTTACATCCTGTACAGTGTACATACATTTATATATCCGTACATAGTCGTACACAAATGCAGTATCCCGTACTTTACATTCTGTACAGTGTACATACATTTATATACCGTGCATAGTCATAAACATACTAATATATTATTATTATTATTATTATTATTATTATTATTAATATTATATGGAGTAGTGGAATTTACAATACTGGTCTACTATCTCCACCTAGTGGAGTTTACTGGAGTTTATACCTGTACTTTCAGTGGAGTAGTGGAACTTTGAATACTGCTATCTCCACCTAGTGGAGTTTACTGGAGATTATACCTGTTATTTCAGTGAGGTAGTGGAACTTTGAATACTGCTATCTCCACCTTGTAGAGTTTAATGGAGTTTATACCTGTACTTTCAGTGGAGTAGTGGTAGTTAGAATACTAATATCTTCACGTTGTGGCGTTAAATAGAGTTTATACCTGTTATACTTTCAGTGGAGTAGTGGTAGTTAAATTACTAATATCTCTACCTTGTGGAGTTCAATAGAGTTTATACCTGTAACATTCCGTAGAGTAGTGGTCGTTAGAATACCTAGTGGAGTTTAATGGAGTTTATACTAGTACTTTCAGCGGAGAAGTGGTAGTTAAAGAATACTAATATCTTTTAACATAGCGGAGTTAATGAAATTTTTACCTCAACTTTTAGTGGAGCAGTGGTTGTTAGAATACTACTATCTCCTAGTGAAGTTTAATGAAGTTTATACCTGTACTTTCTGCGGAGAAGTGGTAGTCAGAATACTACTATCTCCACTAAGAGTAAAGGATACACTATCACTGGGATATTGGGACCATCGTATTCCGCAATATCCTAAACAAATTCAGGGTGTTTAGCACCACTCTATCTGGAACAAGTCATGTAGATTGTAGCCTTTTCTTTAAGATTCACCATTTTTTCAGATTTTTATGCTTTTTAAAAAAAATTGAAGGGGGGAATCAGGAATACAAATGAAATATATTCGGCATTTATGGGCGTTTTTAAGGGACTGTAACGAGGGGAGAAAGGCCAACCACATCAATCTCTAGTCCGAACCACATTCTCATCATTTTCTCGTCCGAACCACATCGAAATCCTCGTCCTTTCAATTATTTTTTTTAAGTGTCCGATCCTTGAAAATAAATACATTTTTTAAAAATATGGCGACGTTAGGGAAGAATGTGGTTCGGACTAGAGATTGATGTGGTTGGCCTCCCTCCCCTCCTGTAACTTGTAAGCGTATTTTTAATGCAAAGATGATACAACCTGATTCACAACGGCACCAGCCTTGATAGCTTTGCCTGGTTAAGTATTATAGGAGTTTTAAATTTTTTTAATTTATAGAGCTAATTATTTTTCTATTGTGGTTTCTCTACAAAAAGTTACTTCCGCATTTATACTGCAGACGCGCAAAACTATTGTAATATTAAGATTTTAACACTTTTTTAAACAAGAAAAACGACAGTATCTTCCACATTATTTATTGGAGAATGGTTTTGAAGGGTATCTTTGTGAATCGAGCATTGTAACCTTTGCATGAAATTACAAAGCCCCTTTAGGACCCCCCAGNCCTGGTCCCACGATTTATGATTTCTAACAAAAAATAGTTTTCTCATGACATTTACCTGATGACATCCTGATACAGGCAGAATAATCTAGGTTAGATAGATGGTTAGTTCCTGCTATATTCCCACTACCAATCTAGGATACAGATAGAATAATCTAGGTTGGATAGATTGTTAGTTCCTGCATTATTCCCACTACCAATCTAGGATACAGGCAGAATAATCTAGGTTAGATAGATGGTTAGTTCCTGCTGTATTCCCACTACCAATCTAGGATACAGATAGAATAATCTAGGTTAGATAGATGGTTAGTTCCTGCTATATTCCCACTACCAATCTAGGATAAAGATAGAATAATCTATGGTTAGATAGATGGTTAGTTCCTGCTGTATTCCCACTACCAATCTAGGATAAAGATAGAATAATCTATGGTTAGATAGATGGTTAGTTCCTGCTGTATTCCCACTACCAATCTAGGATAAAGATAGAATAATCTAGGTTAGATAGACGGTTAGTTCCTGCTGTATTCCCACTTTAAATCTAAGAATTTTAAAGTTCATTTATATTACTTCATATATTATATATATAAAATAATTATATTTTTCATATATCTTTAATATGTTTATTAAATTTCAATTAATTTTGTTCATTACCAACATCTGAAATTGCTCCTTTCTATTAGTTTCACTGTATGATCCAATGGTAAACTGTACAGTGTCACTTTTGACTTTATTTAAACCTGAATTTCTATCTACAGCTACCCGCATTAAATTTTGCGATGTTTCANAGCCCTTTATATAGGTTGGTAGCCCTTTATATAGGTTGGTAGCCCTTTATATAGGTTGGTAGCCCTTTATATAGGTTGGTAGCCCTTTATATAGGTTGGTAGCCCTTTATATAGGTTGGTAGCCCTTTATATAGGTTGGTAGCCCTTTATATAGGTTGGTAGCCCTTTATATAGGTTGGTAGCCCTTTATATAGGTTGGTAGCCCTTTATATAGGTTGGTAGCCCTTTATATAGGTTGGTAGCCCTTTATATAGGTTGGTAGCCCTTTATATAGGTTGGTAGCCCTTTATATAGGTTGGTAGCCCTTTATATAGGTTGGTAGCCCTTTATATAGGTTGGTAGCCCTTTATATAGGTTGGTAGCCCTTTATATAGGTTGGTAGCCCTTTATATAGGTTGGTAGCCCTTTATATAGGTTGGTAGCCCTTTATATAGGTTGGTAGCCCTTTATATAGGTTGGTAGCCCTTTATATAGGTTGGTAGCCCTTTATATAGGTTGGTAGCCCTTTATATAGGTTGGTAGCCCTTTATATAGGTTGGTAGCCCTTTATATAGGTTGGTAGCCCTTTATATAGGTTGGTAGCCCTTTATATAGGTTGGTAGCCCTTTATATAGGTTGGTAGCCCTTTATATAGGTTGGTAGCCCTTTATATAGGTTGGTAGCCCTTTATATAGATTTTACATAATTTTGTTAATTGTCAAGTGTCGAAAACTTTGTTTGACAAAAACTTTCAAAAATAAAAGATTAGTTAAATCCAAATCATGTTTTCAGAATTCCTGGACCTAAAGTACAGGAGACACTTTTAAATTGATTAATTTCGAACAGGAACGATATTATTCTACAAAATTTAAAGGACGATGTGTTTTTTAACAAACGACCTATTTGAACGAACTTTTGAAAAACGTATGTTTTTATTGAACAAACGATCTCTTAATAGCAAACTTTTAAAAAGAAAAATTTTATGAAAAGAACGATTTTACTGTACCATCGACCTCATTATACAAATTGTTTTATTGAACGATCGTTCAGTTAGAAAACGAAAAAAAATTATGAAAAATTAACGATAATTATATGAAAGAATTTTTCTGAACGACTGAAAAAAAACGAATTTGGTTGTTAACAAACCATGAACGAACAAATTATAAAAATAGCCGAAAGCATCCATCTCTGTTTTGTATTAACCTGATATATTCTAATGTTCCAAAGTCTGGCATTGGAGGACATCGTAGAAGAAACTGAAAGGATAACAGAGAGCTGAGAAGGGCCACTGTCAGGGGTTATAGAGTAGATTAGATGCTGCCTAGAAACACAAAACACGTCTATATATCTACTTTTCTTGTCTGTCTTTTTGTCATAAATGTCAAAACAGTTGAATTCAAAGGTTCTCTATAATATAAACATAAATATGATAAATAATAATATAATAATATAATATAATAATTATAAATGCAATAGAAATTTTGCTGACTTTTGTGTACTGTATGTACATCTGCATTAGACTACGCCATTGATTATTTTGGTTGCTTGAGCGTTCAACAATCGACATTAAAACCGCAGTTATTTAACACAATAGTGAATGTTTGGTGCTAAATATATGAACACAAATTAATAATATTAAATCTAATTTCAAAAGTTATTTAATCATTTATTGAATATAAGGATAAACCTGAATTTGTGAATCAGTAACGCATCTCTTTTGTATACTTTTTTCAGATGTGAGCTAATGTCATCTTTTGTAACATCATAAGCAAAGAAATAATTTTGCATAAATGTATGCATATCTAATCCATTAACGTTCTTGTCAATTGATTTGTTGGGATTTGATTACAATCGTTATTAGATCAAACAATGTGCGTAAAATCTATCGGGCCAAAGATTTGTGTGTGACCTCACATGACCCCATAGGGAAGATGCTCAAAATTGCAAAAAACTGTGTCCAAAAGTATTTAATATTTGTAAATCCACCGAAAAATATTATTAAATCGGTGATTTTTAGTTTTTAAATGTTTTTTTTTATTTGTACAAAGAGAAGATGCTCATAGATAGCCACAGTTAAAAGTTAAAATAGGAGACGTGCTCGAAGCGCCCGTAAAGCCTAGTAATTTAAATATCAAAACATATTTTTGATAGAAATTTTTGCAAAAATTGAGAAGGATTCATGAATAACATGAAGTAAAAAAATATAAAAATATAAAAATTTTCTTTTTCTTTTTTATTTTATAATTTCAAGCAGTTTTAAAGCCTACCCTGAGTTTAGACCACAGATTGGTGGGACGGGGCTACCACCAGTTACAAGAAAGAATTCATCAGAACACTCTCCTAAAAAGTATTTTTGATTGAAGTGTCAAACTGTCAGTGTTAATATACAACGCTTAATTTGACAGTCAAATACATAACAACATAACTTTATTATGTAAACAAGCTTGGGAACCCAGCTTTGCCAGGTAACAAATCGGTCCAGGGGTTTCTGCAAGTTATGATCAGACAAACAAACAAAAAACTTTTAGATAAATACTTTATATATTGTTTTACTAGCTTGGAAACCCAGCGCTGCCAAGGTTACTAAAAGTTACTCCGCCGTTTATCCGCACTTGAATGATTTTACCTGGAAACAAAATAATCGCCATTAATGTCGACCCACTTAACTCATAATCTCAAAACCAAGTTAAGAACATTCCCGCGGGACTCCCGAGTTCTCCAATCAAATTTGAGGAAAATCAGTTAAGGGGTTTCTGAGTTATGATATGACAAGCAAACAAGCAGACAAACATGAAAGTAAATGTTAACATTCATTATTTTTTTATTTCATTCATTTATTTTTACGTTAAAAAAGCTGAAATTGTTCATAGGAAAGGGGGCACGAAGCACCCTAAATGCATTGTTTAGAAAACTGAAAATGCAGTCACCCCTTGAACACTCGTCATTCAAATGTTTTACAATGTTTGACATATGATTTCACCTTTGTCATCAGGTCCAGCAATCTCAAATACGTCGAGTTGTAGTTTGATCTGACAGATATCGTCATTCATTCTGTAAATATAAAAAATAATCAAAGAAAGACGACATGCATAGTGCCAAAAGAAAACGACATTTACACTAACTTTGGATAAAAGGATAATACCTTAATTATAATTTACTGTGTCGTGTCCTATTCTAGTATAAGATTGAACTTTATAGACACCAACAAAAGGTTTGCACATAGATGGCGACTGTAATGACGACAAATACCTCTATCTTTTTCACAACCCTGAAAGCTTATTTTATTTTACAACATTACAAATAAATATGTAATTTTCATTTCTAAAAGTTGTTAGTTCATCGTTGAAAAATATTAACAATCCACCACCAGTTATATTAAATAACAATAAATATTTAACTTTCCTTTTCCTTAAACTCATATTCTCTGCAACTGGAAACATTTTTCGTTCTTTGCCAGATCATAAAGTACTCTTCATTTAAAATAATAAATTGGTCGTGTTTGCAATGGGTAACCAGCTGTATATTTATGTATGTTTACCATTACAATTACCATTACATGAACTAAATATGCAAGCGCACTTTTGTTTATTTAATTTCTATACCTCCAACATTAGCCAAATATTTGAACAATCCTTTAATTTCAAATCAAAACAAAATGTTTCTACAAACGAAGTGCTAAAAATGCGAAATTTTCGGCGATTCATGAAACGATTTTCCCATTTCGCTGGCCACCCTACATCCTACATCCGTTCATTTTTGTTCATTTACAAATTATGAACTAGCATTCCTTACCGCAAGATAAAGTAAATTTTCAAAAACCAGAACTTTACCCAGGCCTAGTGGACTGTAAGCGTAATTTTAAGTTGCCCTCCATTAAAATATGGCAATGTCTTATTTAAAACTGTAGTATGAATTGGATATCCATGTTTTTGTTCCTTTAAATTGTTTATTTTCTTTTTCGGTTTCTTAAAAGTGCAACTTGCGAGTTTCTCACTGACAAGTAGCAATGGAGAAATTATTATAACTAAACAATTTTTTTAGTGAGGATAACGACGGTATCTTCCACGTTTTTGTTTGGATCAAGTATCCAAGGAAACCGTTGTAAAATGTGCATTGCAATCTTTAATACCTGTTTATCATGAGATTGCACATAGGATGAGGAGTAGCCGGGTTCACGAAGTATGTACCGTTCTCAGATGTAGAACTCGAGCACATGTACTCAAAATAACAACAAACTCCAAACCCAGAAGCGCAAGGTCCCTTAATTTGTTAAATATGATTCATAATCATTATACGTACACCAGAGTACAAAGAGAATAGAATATATATAAGAGAGAAATTTAAAGAATCTTTCGGTGATCTTTTTTATTCCCTTTCAGCCGTAAAGGGAGTTCAAAGTGTACAAATCATGTAAATGTTCACAAATTATGTGCAGTAGAGTACATTAATACAGTATGTTCCCTAGACTATCCATTTCAATTTCAAATTTGTTAAAGCTGTTAAATAAACTTTATAAAATGAATTAGGTGAATAAAACATCATTTTATTTATAGTTATAACGGAAAATCATCGTTTGTAAAGTAAAAGGCATAGAGTCTATGTGAAATGATCATTGGTCAATTATGAAACCAGCCTTTTTCATAATTTGGTTTTCTTTTAATATCAATTTTAAATTTTCTATAAAATGATATTCTAGGGCCCAAAAGGTTTTATAGCATAAATATGTTAATTATACCTGCAGTATGGAAACAATACAACAAAATAGCCGTTTTACACTTTTTTCTAGTAAATTCCCCTCTAATATATATTCTATTCTCTTTGCCAGAGTAGGATGTTTTTACGCACAAAGATTCAGGCTGCTAAGAGAAGTTCAACTCACTTATATATTTTTTTATTGCATTAGGCATTTGAACTAAAAAGACATTATCTCACGCGGATATAACGGTTTGATCCTTGTCTCAGAGAACTGCAGACCACAATTTGATCACAATTTGACAAATTAAATAAAAAGATGATCCCCCTTTTTTTTTATTCGTTTTTGTTGGCATATGCGGTTAAATGGAAAAGTATAAATAGACAGTTCCGTTTCGAGATTGTTACAGACTAACACATGATTTTTAAATCGTAGAAACCGAATGCATGTCTTTCTCGCCCTGGTTAGTCCTGGGCGTGATTTAAGTTTTAAATGAAAGTATTGAAAATAAAAAAAATAAATTTAGCTTGTCTTGGTGTTTGTCTGTTTGTCTGTCTGTTTGTATCCAATAAACGTCAAAACGGCTGAACCGATCGGGCCCAAATTTTTTGTGGAACATCACGTCACCACAGGGAAGGTTTATGAATGATAAAAATTT